>NW_005871376.1:704959-751700 GCF_000147115.1 Myotis lucifugus
AGTTAAGTTTGCCCTCTTTGGGGTGTGGGCTTCTTGACTTCTAAGTGACTGGCCAGTGACCCCACAAGCAGAAGGCAGGGCCACCTCATTGCCAGAGCTGTTTCTGATGGTGGGTGACTTTACGAAAGTGTCATACTTGAGCCTAGAGATGTCAGCCCTGTATTGGCTAATAACAGTAATAGCTGAGATGCACTGAGCTCTTTCCATGTGCCAGGCTTTCTACGTGCTTTCTATAGACTGACTGGATCCTCAAAACAAACTTAATAGGTTTTTATCTGGGATAAATGAGCATCTATTATTACCCCCATTTTATAAGTGATGAAACTGAGGCACAAAGAGGCTAAGTATCTTACCCCGTGGCTATACAGGAAATTAAGTGACACCAGATTTGCCAGAAATCTGTCTGCGAACCCGGAAAGGCAAATTTTTCATACTATGCTGTCCTGGTACGAACATCTGGCTTTGGCAAGATCTGATATAGATTACAATGAGCAGAACCCCCTGGAGGATCTCCTCAAACATTAAAAAGGAAATCTTCTGATGTCGGGGATCTGTTTTCTGTTTGGGCTCCTTCAGTGTTTGCATCCCATATTGAGCCCGAATTTCCTTAGGTCCATGGATGTCAGCTTGGTTAAAAAGAGATATCAAAATCTACGACTGTCTGATGGAAAGGTGTGGGGTGGAGGTGGTGGGCAGGGGAAATGAAAAAAAATGGAGAGAAAATTGTTTCAGTTGCCATTTGTAATAACCTAGACCCAATCTTTCACTTTAGTAATAAGATCTTAGGAGCAATTTGTTAGGGTCTGACCAGCATCTTGACTGGTTTGGGAAGAGGGAGGGACAATAATAGTGATTCTCTCCCTGACCCCACCAGTCCTCAACTGATCTCTGCTGCTTGTCTGGCCAAGCAGCGAGTGAGTGAGGGAGAGAACGAATACCTGCAGTGCAAGGAGGAGGGATGGGACTCGCGAGGCTGCAGTGGTCACAAGGGGCTGGGGGGAGGGGGTTGGATTTGAGGCAGACACCAAATAGAATGGCTTTTTGAAGGGAGGGGTGGGCGTGGGCAATGGAAAGTGACAGGATGAGGGAGAGCTATAGAGATGGTTATTATTCAGAGATGAAGGAGGCTGGGTTGACTAGAGTGGAGGGTTGAAGTGGAGAAGTGGGTGTGTCACCCATTCTCACTGTATCTGCAGGCAAGCTGGGCTTTCTCTTGTCACCCATGGACCACCATGGAAAACTCTGAAAAGGAGAGCAAGGCAGAGATTTTGGAAGATTGATGTGGTGGTGGGATGTCAGACAGACTGGAAGGAGGACAGACAGAGACCACCAGGGGTCTGCGGTGGATGGTTTTATGTGTCAACTTGGGTAGGCTACAGAATCCAGTTATATATATCCACTTAAATATTGGTGTTAAATATTGGCTCTGAAAGTATTTTGTAGCTGCGATTAACGTCCATAATCAGGTGACTTTAAGTAAAGGAGATTATCAGAGATCATCTGAGGGGAACTGATACAATCAGTTGAATTTTCGGGGAAGAAGCCAGTGTACTGCAGCGTCAGCTCCTGCCCGACAGCCAGCACTATGGACTGTGGGTTTGCCTACTTGCCCCCCCCCCCCCGCCCCCCGCTTGCAACCTCATGAGCCAATTCCTTGCAACAAATCTCCTAGTCTCCAGCTCCTACTGGGTCTGTATCTCTGGCTGAACCCTGACTAATACAGGGACAGACTAGGAAGGGGGAGGCTTGACCAGAGGTAGAAATGGAAGAGGAAAAAGCAAAGGCCAAAGGACTCAGGATGGCCTGAGAGTATGGGTGAGGGAGTAACCTGGAAGCCCAGCAGGGTTGATCAGGAGACCTGGGCTCCACCCTCCATCTTTCACTCATTACACAAGCAACTCAGTCTCTCTGGGTCTCTGAAAGAAAGCAGCTTGAATTACTACCTCCAAGATGACCTCTGACTCTAGCATTCTGTGATTCCATATTTTACTCAATTCTCTACAAGAATGCCTCAAATCTTCAATCAAAAAATGGTACTTTCCTTCTAAATGAAGTATATATTTTTGGCTCCAGAAGAGTGATTCAGCGATTATAGGGTCAGTGGTTCTCTTCCTAAGTATCCAGGACTTAAAGGAAGGGACCAAGGGAAGACTTCATGGGATCTCAAAACAGCAATGCGGGTTGGTCAGCTGGTAAAGGAGCTGGAAGTGCAGCCATACTAAATAGAGGATGGAGGACTCTGGCAATATTAACAATCCTATCTAATAAAAGGCTAATATGCAAATTGACCGAGCTGCAGAACAACTGGTCGCTATGACATGCACTGACCTCCAGGGGCAGACGCTAAACACAGGAGCTGCCCCCTGGTAGTCAGTGCACTCCCACAGGGGGAGTGCCACTCAGCCAGAAGCCATGAGCCCAGCTTCTGGGGCCCCGAACACCCTGCTGGTTGCCCCACACACAGAGGCAGGAGCCTCTCCCACCTCTGCAGCAGCACTAAGGATGTCCAACTGATGGCTTAGGCCCGCTCCCTGTGGGCTCCCAGACTATGAAAGGGTGCAGGCCAGGCTGAGGGACCGCCCCCCCCCCCCCCCCCGTGCATGAATTTTGTGCACTGGGCCTCTAGTAATTAATATTTATTGAGGCTTAGCATGTATCAGACATTGTTCTAAGTGCTTAAACTCTTTTAAACTTTGCAATGACTCTCGTACATATCCAATCTAAAAATGAGGAAACTGAGGTTTCAAAAGGCTGAATGAGTGGCTTAATTTCTCTAAGGTCACATAGCTAGTAGGAGTGGAGGAGATGGAGTGTGAGCCTGGACCAGAGCCCACCCTCTAAACCAGTGGTTCTCAACCTTCCTAATGCCGCCACCCTTTAATACAGTTCCTCATGTTGTGGTGACCCCCAATTTCATTGTTACAAATTGAACATAATTATAAGTATAGTGATTAATCACAAAACAACATGTAATTATATATGTGTTTTCCGATGGTCTTAGGCGACCCCTGTGAAAGGGTCGTTCGACCCCCAAAGGGGTCGTGACCCACAGGTTGAGAACCACTGCTCTAAACTATGCTGACCTTTTATTGCCACAGCGGACCTACTGGGATTTAATATTGGGAAGATGACCATCGGTAGCGATTTGCAGTGAAAGGCAGCAGTGGGGACCTACTGGTACAGCACACACAACAGGGAGAATTAAATGAGCAAATTCTTCAGTTTCTGCCACACGAATAAACTGAACTGCGGAATGTGGGTGAGTCCTTCCACGTCACCCTCCCATTACACATGCCCATGTTCTGCACAGCCTGCTCCAATCAGAACACGTTTCAGGTTCCATGATTTTTCGGTTGGTTCCTACAGCTTCGGAAACTGCATTCATTGCAGTTGCAGTCTTTTCTGATTCTCCCTGAAGGCTGTGGAGGGAGGGTGCGCTGGGCTCGAACTCTGAGGATGAGAGTGGTTAGGGTCCTGCGTGCCTACCTCCTTCTTTCCCACTCCTTTTCATTACCCTTATCTGATTAAAGCACCATTCATTCAACCAGCATTCCCAAACGCAGACTGTTTGCATTGCTGCTAGTTGCCATGGCAGAGGTAGAGGGCAGGGCCTGCCCTCCAGGAGTCCCAGGCATCTAGCTCAAAAGGGAACAGCGCCACCTGAGTGACGTGCTCTGCCAGCATACCAGTGGGGTGGGGGAGGATTAGGGGAGGGGGAGATTATATCAGCCTGGATTTCCCAGTTAAGTAACCGTCAGACGTTTTTCTCAAATGCACCCTGTCCTCTCCGTGGCACCTGAACCAGCCCTTTATCATCTCTGATTGGTCTCCCAGCTTGCACTCTTATCCTATCAAACCCACCCTCCTCCGGGCCAGCAGAATGATGCACAGTATTTAAAACTCCAATCTGACCAGGTCCTCTCCCAGCTTGCACCCTACCCCACTCCCACCTCTGCACAGGGAACATTTTTACCTCTGGCAACTCCAAACTGCTTTCTCAATCCTGTGTTTTGTTCACAGGATGCCCCTGCCTTTTGCTTGATTAACTGCAATTCTCAATTATAGACTCAGCTCAGGGGTCCTCTCCTCCAGGAAGCCTTACCTGGCTATAAAGCAGGACCCTAACCCACTGCCTCCCTCCCCGGGTGAGCCTTCTGCGAGGAACCGCTCTGTTGGACCACCTGTTCCTATCGCACTAATGGGCTGCCATGCTCACCTCTCCCACGGACCAGCTTCCTGAGGAAACACTGTCTGACCTTTGAACTTCAGGCAGGATCTGTCCCTGGTTGCGAAGTAGATGTCAGAAGGCAACGGAGAAGGCAGAACCACCAACAGGCCCTAGGAACTGGGGGCCCTGGCCCCGGGCTTGGTCCCATCTGCATACCCTAACTCTGGGCCTCAGTTTCCCCACTGGGAAAGCGTGGGGGTGGGGAGGAGGGAGCAAGAGGAATCTAAGTTACTCCGGAGGCAGCAGCTTCCATTCATTAGCATTTGCAAAGGGCTCGGCGAGCTGCAGATGGAAGCTGCTCAGGCAGGCAGCTTGTTAGGACTAAAAATAGAGCTTGTAGCACCTTCCCGGCCCAGGCGCAGGAGCGGGTGGAGGGTGAGAACGCGGCAGCCAGAGGTGGAAGAGGCTGACCGGGTCCTGGAGGGCGCGCGCTCCCTAAACCACCCCGGGGCACGCCCCGCTCGGCCAGGCCCCGGCGCGCAGCATCCGCTCGGGAAGGTCAGGGGCAGGTGGCCCGCCGCGCCCGGAAGCTGGGGACCAGCTGGGGCCCTTTCAAGGTCTGAGGACGAGGTGGCTGTCCCCAGATGAACCGTCTTCGCAGACGCGGGGGGTGGAGAGGGCGGGTCCGCGCCCCCGGAGGGTGGGCCGGATCCTAGAGGCAGGGGAGGCGGCTGGGCCCGCGGGGTCTGGGGGTCGAGAGCTGGGCCGCAGGCGGGACGAGAAGGAACCCGAGGGCGGGGAGGGGGCACGTTCTCTGTGACTCAGCTCTGACTCAATGTCACCTCTGAAACAGCCGGGGGGCGGGGGGGGGAGGGTAAGGATTTTTGTTTTATGGTTTTTTTTCAAAATGACAAACCACTCCCGGCTCAGGACAGCCTGGCAGCGCAGGTCCGTGGGAAGCAGCCGGGCTCTCTGCAGCCGGGGTCCCGGCGGGGGGACCCCGCTGCCTTTACGCCTCCACTGCGGGGCGCGCAGCGCGGGGCGCCGGGCCCATCGCTAGGGGAGCGCGCCGCCCCCCGCCCCCCGCCGCGCCCGCAGAGGAGCCGCCGGGAGGAGCTAAAAAAGGGCCGCGCTGCGTGGGGCGCCCCGGGGCGCCGCGGGGAGGAATCCCCCCCTCCCCCGCCCGCCGGAGCGGCCCCCGGGGGGGGCCCCCGGGGGCGGCGGTCCTAAGCAGACGAGAGCGGCTTTTGCGGGAGCGTGGGAGGCAAAGGAAGACTCCGTTCGAGCCACACCTCCCCCCGCCCGCCCCTCCCGGATCCAGGAAAGGGGGAGCCGGACCCCGCGGGAGCTCGTGCGCAGGACGTGGACCGGGGAAGGGCAGGGCGGCTGATCAGAAGGCCGAGCGGCCCGCGCGCAGAGGGCCTCCCAATGGGACCCTGGCCGGGACTGGGGGTGGGGCCACCCCTGGCTCTCCCAGCTTGGGCGCCCCAACACCCACCTCTCCGCCTCGGAACAGGCGCCCCAGGCCGGCCCAAGAGCGGTGGCTCCGGCCCGCTCCTCTCCGGACTGCGGGCGCGCTCCCCACGCCTGTCCGCGCTCAGAGCCGAGCGGAGCCTCCAGAACGTGGGAAAGAACCTCACTCACACAGCCTACAGTTTGCAGAGCAGGTCAATGCAGTCTCACAGTCGCCCTGGCTGGCGTCCACGTTTCACCAAGCAAGAGGTGGGGGCCTCGGAAAACTTAGTTTATTGGCCCGAGTTAGCTAGTAGGGGTAGGAACAAGGTCGCCAACGCAAATGTGCCCTCTATCTCAGGAACTTCCCTCCGACTCCCAGCGCCAGGCCTCATTCTTTGGGGTCTTTCCCGCATGTAACATCTTGGGATGTCTATTACGCAGGAGCGAGATGGCGAAGACAGGAAGATGAACAAGAGCCACTCTCTGACCTCAAGGAGCGCACGGTTGAATGAGAAAGAGACAAAACAAAATTATAGATTAAAATTCGGTGTAAACCACACTGTTCTAAACACGGAAACGGATTCAGTCACTTGCTCAGGTCTCGGGACTGTAGTGGTGCCACCAGGATTTGAACCCAGACAGTCTGACTCCAGAGCCCACCCACACATAACCACCGTGCTGAACTGCCCACCCTTTTTTGCTTAACTCTATAGCCTTAAGTGGGGGGAAGAAGCAGATCACAAGTCAGTATGTGCTGTATGCTCCCAATTAGAATACATATAAACACACAGGGGAAAAAAAAGACCAGAAGAATATACGTCAAAGTGATGGGTGACTTTTGTTTTCTTCACTCTTTTATAAGCTCCATATTTTCTACGCTGAACATGAATTTTATAATAAGGAGGGAAAAGCAATAATGTTATTAGAGTACAGTTTGAATGCAAAGCTTCCAAAAACTGGTGATGCTTGAGTTTGCCCCAAAGGAAGAAGAGGAGTTAGTTGAGTGGGAAGGCTGGAAAGGGCCCCCGACTCCTCCGACCCCTGGGAGAGAACGGGGTACCCCAGGGGTGGAAAAGCAGGGCAGGAGGCCAGAGGCCCTTTGAAGAAATTGCAAGGAAGCCTGTCTGTGTGGTCAGAGCGAAGAGGATAAAGCGAGCCCGCATGAGGCCCCAGTGGCATCTCTTGGGAAGCCCTCCAATAGAGAACGCCAGGCCACCAATATTGTCCTGAAACCTTCCCTTAGGGGTTACATCCCTTGTGGATAAGAGAGAGCAGTCCAGGCGAGGGCTGAGATTCTTGAAGGCTATTATTGGGTTATAAATCTTTTTGTCTTTGGAGGTGAAAAGGCCGAGTGTAGGACATAAGATGCTGTCAATAGATTTGGGTCAGAAGGTGCCGAAGTGCCGGGTGGAAATCATTGAGGATGGGCTGTTACCATGCACGTTTTCATTACTCTGGCCCCGCTTCATAACTCAGTTTCGCTCTCGCTCCGATCTTGCACCATGCTGCCCATCTCTCTGGGGTCCCTGGGCGCACCAGTTCTAATATCAGCCTCGGCTTATTAAAGCACTAGATTTTCAGGTTGTGGACGGCAGGTCTTGTCTTCCATCTCCAGCCTAGGCCTAAAGTGGCCCGGTTCCCCATTCCCCGCTAAAGAACCCAGCGAAGGCCAGTGCACTGCTCTCCCTGCTCCTGGCCCCTCACAGGTACATGCAGGCCCTCAGACCCCACCCCGAGAGCTGCAGGGTTCAGTGCATGCGAGGCAGAGATGCAGCTTCTCCACAGATTCCGAGTTCCAGGCTGGAAATAGAGGGGCCTTTGCTCACGTCATTGCATGAAATTCACCATCTGCCACTGGAACAAGAGAGACTTGGGGATATTGAATACGAAAATACGGCTCTGGCTTGGGCAGTTGACTATATTTTGGGGTGAGGAGCACAACTGGCATGTTCGCTGGCCTAATAGTGGCCTAATAAGTGTTGAACCCATTGTCCTGGCTCTCCTCCCTTTAAACAGCTAGCTCTGTGCATGCAAGACCACAGACTTGGGACCCAGCCCAGCGTGGTGCTGTCTGGGGTTGTTCCGGTTGCTTGATGGGTGGCTGGGGAGCACAGCTAAGGTTTCGGAGAGAGTTGAAATGACTGCCCCTGCCTCTGGTGGGCCCCCTCTCAGCCTTCCTCCTCTTCATTCACCTGCCTTGTAGGTGAATGGGAAGGCAGACGGACCACGAGAAGCCCTAGTGATAATCTTCAAAACACGGAAGTGTCCATTCGACTGCAGCTGGAGAAGGGAAACACTGCCCTGGTTTCCGCCTCCAGCCAACTTCTTAGTAGCAGTCAAGGTGTCTTGGGGTTGTCTTTCACTGACTGTCTCTTCAGTGGAATTTGTGGCAGCTTGGATTTATTCACCTACCTTCCAGCCTCAAGAGAGGCTAGGAGCTGCCTTCTGGTGGCTGTGCCTGTTTTATGTGTTGCCCTCCCATGCTCCCTCCAGCTTCCTTCCCAGTGATTCCCTGGACAGAGGCAAGGGTGGAGGAACTGGGTTTTATTCTTCCTTCCCCACAGCACTCAGCCCAGGGTCTAGACACAAACTCCCTGAACTGCAAATCCATCTTTTCCAACAGCCTACCCGGTGTCTCCACCAACATGTCTAATAGTGTAAACTCAACATATCCAAAACAGAACCCCCAATCTCCGCCCCCCACCCCCCGCCCCCCACTGGGAAACCTGCTCTTCCCCATCCCAGTTAATGACATGCTTCCAAAGGCTCAGTGTCTTGTATGAATCTCCTCCCTCTCACCCTCACATTGACTCCATCAGGAAATCCTCTCCTGACCACCACTCCACTCCACTCCAGCCACATCAGCCTCCTCTCGGTGCCTCAGGCACACCAGGTGCACTCCTGCCTGGTGGCCTTTGCCCTGGCTGGTCCCTGCGCCGGATCACTCCACCCTCTCAACATCCTCTTTGCTTACACATCCCTTTCTCAATGCAGCCAACCCTTCAACCCTATTTACATGGCAAATCTCTCCCATGCCGATATCTCTAATCTCCCTTGTTCTGCTCATTCCCTTCCCCCCACATTGGACTTCTAGAAAGCTGTGTAATATGCTTATGTACTGTTGTCAGTATATGTCTCTATGTTTATTTTTTAGTATGTAACTCCTATCAGAAACAGTTCTCTGGAAGACTCGGAGCTTTGTCTGTTTTGTTCACCGATGCATCCTGAGGACTCAGTGCTTGGCACAATGTAAGTGTTTAAGGGATGAATAAACATTGGTTTGAAGTGAATGGTGGTCAGAGGCCCACACATTTCCCTAGGAAGCCATGCCCCCTCCACCCTAGTCTGGCTTCGTTGTATCGGTTGCAGGGAGATAAGGAGATGTGGGTCTGCTAGACACATAGCAAGAGGGAACAAAATTGAATGGGGGTAAGAGAATGAGAAGACAAGTCACAGTCCAGGATAAAATCTTTGCAAAAGACATAGCTGATAAAGGACTGGTTCCAAAACATACAAAGAACTCTTAAAATTCAATAATAAGGAAACAACCCAATTAAAATGTGGAAAAGACGTGAACAGACACCTTTCCAAAGAAGATGTACACCTGGCAAATAAGCATATGAAAAGATGCTCAACATCGTATCATCATGGAATTGCAAAATAAAACAACATTGGGATACTAGCACACCCATGAGAATGGCCAAAGTATAGAGCACTGACAACAGCAAGTGCTGGTGAGGATGTGGAGCAACAGGAGCGCTCATTCATTGCTGGTGGCAACGCAAAATGACACATCCACTTTGGAAGACAGTTTCGCAGTTCCTTATAAAACTCAAGATGCCCTTACTATACAATCCAACAATTGCGTTCCTGGTATTTACCCAAAGGAGTGGAAAATATATGTCCACACAAAAACCTGCACGTAAACATCTATAGCAACTTTATTCATAACTGCCAAAACTTGGAAGCAACCAAGATGTCCTTCAGCAGGTGAATGCAAAATAAACTGGTACATCCAGAATGAATATCATTCAGTCCTAAAGAGAAACGAGCAATCAAGCCACGAAAAGACATGGAGGCATCTCAAATGCATATTACTAAGTGAAAAAAGCCAATCTGAAAAGGCTACATACTATATGGTTCCAACTATATTACATTCTGGAAAAGGCAAAACTATGGAGACAATAAAAAAATGAGTGGTTGCTAGGGACTCATGGGGGACTGATGTATAGGCAGAACACAGAGGATTTGTGGGGCACGAAACTCTTCTATATGATACTGTAATGGTAGATACAGGTCATCATACATCTGTCCAAACTCATAGAACTGTGAGTCAGTGGAGTCCATAATGAAAACTATGGACTCCGGTGGTAATGACCCTGCAGTGAAAATTCATTGATTGTAATAAATATAACATTCTGGTCCAGGCTGTTGATAGTGGGGGAGGCCACACAAGTGCAGGGATAGGTGATATATGAGAACTTTGTGTATTTTCCACTCAATTTTGCTGTGAACCTAAAGCTACTCTTGGAAGAACTGAGTGGGCCAAGCTCTGACTGGCTACTTCTCACCTATCTGAAGTCCGCAACTGACTGGCTACTTCTCACCTATCTGAAGAAGACCCTGGTGTCTGCCGAGAAAGGGCTTTGTTCTGGAATAAGCCTCATCTGAAAAGTCTCAGCATCAGGGAGGGCCCCAGAATGGGGTGAGGGGGAGCACCCTGAAAGACGGTGTGCAGAAGCCTCTTGTTCCTTTTCTGCTCACCCAGAGAACAGGGGCAGGGGCATAAAGGAGACTTCCTGTTGCTGCCTCCACCTCCTAGTCCCACAATCCCAGGACTAAGCAGGACCCTTTAATTTACTGACATGTTGCTGGGCCCTGGGGTGAGGGATGGAGAAATAGAGAAGCAGAACAGGTGGGACAGATGGCCTCAGAGGCAGGAGCCAGGGCCTGGTCTCTGTTAGAAGCCGAGGTCAAATAAGCCACTGGTTTATTTCCTTTCTTCCCCCCCTCTCCAGTAGTTAGCAGATCAGATCTTCTAGTCCAGCACTTTTTAAAATTTTTATTGATTTCAGAGAGGAAGGGAGAGGGAGAGAGAGAGAGAGAAACATCAATGGTGAGAGAGAATCATTGATCGCCTCCTGCATCCTGCATACCCCACACTGGGGATTGAGCCGGCAACCCAGGCATATGCCCTGACTGGGAATTAAACTGTGACCTCCTGGTTCATAGGTTGACGCTCCACCACTGAGCCACTCCAGCCGGGCTAGTCCAGCACTTTTGACTTAAGAGCAGTTCACATCCAGGCTCGGGCCCACATTTTGTCACTCCTATCCCTGTTGCAGAAAATATTTTCACTCCTGCCTCTCATGGGTGCCACGGGACCAAAAAAGGCCTCTCTGGAATAGTCTCCACAGCTTGAGCACTAACAGATTTGCACATAGTGTCTCAATCAGTCCTTACAGCATTCTTATGAGATAGGTTCTATTATGTATGAAATCAAGCTACTTGCCCAAGGAATCATGGCTAGAAAATGGTGGAGTCAGCATTTGAACTTGGGGCTTTCTAACTCAAAAGCTGCTATCTACCGCCAATAGGGCCAGGTGCACCGCCCAAAGGCCCCGAGGCAAAGGCATGGCTGGGGTCTAAAATCCAGCTCTTGCTCCCCTTGCCAAACCATGCCTCCTGACTAGGGATGAATCGGGGCAACAGGCAGGACTCCTCTCTGTAGTTTGTGCAAAGATGCTGAGTCTCCTGGGGAAGCCAGGGCCACGTAAGCATTTTCTGATAGGACAGGGGAAAGGGACAGAAGTCAAAAGCTGTTTGTAAGTATCTTGGGAAATGAGGAGGCAGAAAAGTGCTATTTCTGTTACAACGAGGGAAGACATGGCTTCGAAAGTCCTCCGGTCCCCCTGACCGTTCACTCAACAGCTGCTCTGATTTCCTGGTCAAGACTTTCAAGTCCTGATTCCTGACTTCCGAGCTCCTTTTTGCTAGATTAGGAACGACTGGATGCAGGAAGGGGAGAATTCCTACCGGCAAAGTTAAATTACAGTTTAAACTGAGCAAGGTGTCACCACAGTCACTCTTCCCTGGGTGGGCGTGGAGAGAAAGGGCCAAGACATTCCTCCACGGCTGGTACAGGTAGGGAGAGGCCATACCTCAAGTGTTCTTCTTCAGCCCATTCTAGTCTTACTTGTATTTTTCTTCTTTCTCTTCATTGTCAACCATGAAGGAAAGAATGAAAGGAAAAGCTAGCTGAGGAGACAGCTATTACATGTTTCTGTTCAAGTTCACCAACATAGCATTAAAGTAACCCTGCTAACAAACAGAGCTGCAGACTAACTACATGACACTCAGCGCAGCAGCATCGCTGCCCACATTACCCCTCCCAAATTTTATTCTTGAGAAGGTAATGCTGTCCTTAACATGCTGATATTCATTTTAATTCCCAGGGATGAGGTCATGAGCCCCCTGAGGAGTACATGTGGAACGGGGAGGGTAGTCCCTGATCTTGACCTTGGGGGTGTTATGGGAGACTCGGGGGTCAGCCTAATGTGTCAGCTTCAGGATTTGTAGGGCTCACCACAGCTGCCTGGTTACCACCTCTGTCCCTCCCTAGGGGACAAATGCTAAGTTAATGGAGATGAAGGGCCACACCCAGCTGAGAATCCCAGGTCTTGGTGGGTGTGGAGCCCATCCTGTGGCTGCTGGGGCTGTGGGGAAGTGTGCACATCACCGGAACACAGATGCCAGAAACAGGCGCTGTGCGTCTCCCGAACACAGAGGAATTTCAATGAAAAGGAAATAAGGCCAGGGCAGGGGAAAGGGAAAGAAGTCAAAAGCCCCTTTTTAAGTACCTGGGAAAATGAAGAGGCAAAAAATTATTATTTCAATTACTATGAAAATGTATTTTATTAGAAGATGGGGATTCATCACTGACACTCAAAAGCCTGAAAAGCAATATCTAGCACTATAATACCCCTGTCTCCAAGCAGGGAGAATGAGGTATTAAGTCGGAAGATGAATGCTTTGCGGCTCAGTTAACTGCATCTGTTATAAGAAATACTAGTTATAAACTTGCTCTGGACCCCCGACCCGTCCCCATGAAAGTCGCCTGCCTCTTGCTACCCGCCAACCCTCTGTATCTTCAAGGATCTTGACCGGGGCCCCCCTTCACATTTCTATGGCACAGGAAAATTCAAGAGTGAGAAGGGGGGAAAAATCAGCAAGTTAAATTCAAGCCAGAGTATTTTTTTATTATTAAAAAAAAAAAGCACAGTTGCATACAGTTCAATTGTTGCAAAGTGCGACAATGTAAATGCGGTGCATTCTTATGTATAACAGCTTTTCTTCCGCTCCCATGGCAGCCTCAATAACGCAGCACTTCTGTTCTGCATGAATAAATATGTATAAAATGTAAGGCTGTAGAGAAATAAAATCTGATAACGGAAAGATACCATTTCTTAGGTTCTGGGAGCAACATGAGGCACCAGCTTTTCTGATTTTTTTGGTATTTTGTGTGAGGAGCCATTGAAATGATAATGAGGAACTTATTATTTTATTTTTTCATGGGCAAGTCATTTTCAGCTGTTCGTGAGGGCTGTGAGAAATTAAGGTTTGGGTGGTCCGCCTCCCCATTTTGTTTTCTAGGCGGGGTCTCTGGCTGCTTCCCTGCTTCCCCATTCAGGTCAGATAGCCACGACCTCTCCGTCTTTTCCCTTCACCTCCTTGGGAATCAACCTTGTTAGAGAGATAATGAATTTATTCTTTTAGGGAGCAGCTGTGCGCAGCCTTCTTACACCAAGACTCACAGGCAAGATGATTCTCAAGCCTTGAGCACAGGCCTGGCTACTAGGAACAAATCCCTGCCCCAAATTGTAACTCCACCCCTTCCCCCCTAGTCAAGAAAGGAGGGAAAGAGGTCTTTTTGGCTTTCAAGATTCGAATGTCCTGTCCTGTGACCACTTCTTTGGTTATTAAGCAGCTCCTTGTGCATCCGATTCAACTGCAGCGATGTGTCTGCTGACTCTGTCTGCCCAGTTCCTCTAGAGCAGAGATGTGTCCACAACTTTCTGATCAGCGGTACAGAGTGTCCCCTGTGAAGTTCAGCCAGTGTTTGTGGAAGGATTGAACGAATGAATTACCCAGAACAGATGGGCATCCGGTCCATTCTTCGGCTTCTCAGAATTGGTCTTTGGGCCCCATTCCAGGAAAGGATTTGCATGAGATGACTTGGGAGCACCTGAAGAGCCAGAAACCCAGGGAGGAGGTTGTTATCCAACGATGACGTGCCCCCGTGCGTCCTGTCTCCACCTCAGCTCCCAGCCCAGGCGTCTCCCGCCAACATGCTTCACTGATGACAGTGTTTGTTTGCAGTTCTTGGATGGTGTCGATAAGCAGGACTTGAGTAGACAAATGAGAAGTTAATGAATGAGCTAGGAATTGTTTCCTCTGCTATTTAAACAAAGCTACTTCTTGGTGGGACATCAGCTTCCACGGAGTAAAGCCAAGACCTGGTTTGGTCAGCAAGAAAATAGCAGCACACTTCTGTGATGTTAAAAGTAGAAAGGAAGACTCTGAGTTTTGATGGATCCTCTCCTTTAGCTGCTGTGTGACCCTCGGCCAGTTTCTTACGCTCTCTTATCTTTAAAATGGGGTTAAAATAATGCTTCTTTCATACAGCCCTTGTGGAGACCTAACTATAAATCACATAGAATGTGTCTGGAACAGAGAAGCCCTCCATAAATATTAGCTGTTTTATTTATGGTTTGGGTTTCAGGGATTTTGTTCTGCCCTTATATCAAATGGGAATCATGTTTTGGACTTTTTTTTCTCCTCAGATGGGGCTCTCCTAACAGTCAGAAGACAGCCAGGCAGTGATGAGGCTCTGGGATACCTCTGTGCTGGGTGGGTTCCTTAAACTGAGCCCCTCAGCCTCAGGGATAAGGTTTCTGAACCATTTTAACTGCTTTGGTGGCTCCAAAGCGTTTTCACTCTTTCCTTGTCCTTGGATGTGTGGATGTGATCAGGGAACTTTGGAATAAAGGGGCCATTAGTGTATAATGAGCATACAATTAAAGAGCTTGTTTTCTTGACTAAGAATAAAACCTGAGGGACAATTCTAAGCTCATCTGAGCCCCTGGGGTGGGTGGTAGTCCTTGGGGCTTCCATGCCCTCGAGGGATCAGCTTCCTTTTCTCTTACAACAGCCCCCATGGCCAGACTGCATCATAGCAGACAGAAGGAGGAGGAACTCAGGCTCCAGATGCTGTGCCCCGGAAGCCTGAAGTGAGGCCGCAGCCTACAGACACACAGCAGGTGGGTGGATGCAGGAGGCACCCAGCCCAGCCCAGCACACTCAAGCCGCAGGAGGCACCCACCTCACTGTCCAGTTTTGTTAGGAAACCTGCAGGGGACAACCACACATGTGGGCAGCCCGGGGGCTTTCCTCCGGTTGAGGTAGCTTCTTGGTGTAGCTCCTCAGAAGAACTGCTTACATCAACACTGCCTCAGGGACACGGAGTTGGGGGAGGCAGAAAGACACAGGGGGAGTAAGAGGACAGTACCTTCATCCAACTACAGAGGACAGGATGGACATTAATCAATCCATCCATCCATCCACCCATCCATCCATTCACCCACCCATCTGTCCATCCACCCACCCATCCATCCACCCATGTATTCATCCATCCATCCACCCACCCATCCATCTATCCTTCCATCCACCCACCCATGTATCCATCCATCCATCCATCCATCCATCCACCCACCCACCCATCCATTCATCCATCCATGGCATGCATGCAAGGGCTCCATGCAAGGGCTCTGTCACTAGCTCAATAGTAACTGGGCAATACAATCAAAGGTAAGAAGGCAATAAAATCAAAGGGCTCCTCTGTCCCCAGCACCCCATCTCCTTTCATATTCCCCTGGGGAAGGAAACTCTTGGGGTCTCCAGCGCTACTGCAGGCTGGGTGTTTGCAGGTGAATCCATCACAGATGCAGGAGGCGGACTGTACCAGCAACTCCCGGAGGGGTTGAGTGGGGTGAGGGTGGCGAGGGAGGAAGGGGCTAAGTCCCTGAAATGGAAAGTTAGAGAATAGAGTAGTAAGAGGGGATTGGGGCCTCTACTTAAAACCTACACTGCAGGTCAAATCCATATGGAAACTGTTGGAGAGACTGGAAGGAAGGTCAGCAGCTGTGGAGAGAGAGGGCTCTGAGAGGAGGCGGAACTGGGTGGTACCGAGAAGGCTGCTATCTCTGGGTTACACTTTCACACTTTTTGGGGTGTCAGTTTACCTAATGTGCCAAATTAATGAGATCACTGCCAGTGGAGACCCTGAGTCATCGGTTGCTCCGTTCTGATCATTCTGATTGCCAAACAACAGGGGAGCACAGGGCACTCCTGGGAGCTGGTGGGAAGAGGGGCTCCTGCCTCCCTTTTCAGGGTGCTCTCAGGGACTCTTCATGCCCAGACAGCCCCGAGTGGAGCAAGAACTAACGGGTGTACTACCCAGCTTCGTCAGAGGAGGCTCAGAGTGCATGGGCAAGGCAGCAAACCAAACGCCCAGTCCATGCTGGACGCCGAGGGAAAAATATCCCTCCTTTTATTTTTTGTTAATCCTCACCTGAGGATATTTTTTCCATTGATTATTTAGAGAGAGTGGAAGGGAGGGAGGGAGAGAGAGAGAAACATTGATGTGAGAGACACATCAATTGTTGCCTTGCCGAACGGGGCAGGGGGTCAAACTTGCAACCCAGGTATATGCCCTTGACTGGGAATTGAACCCGGGACCCTCCAGTGTGTAGGCCAATGCTCTAACCACTAAGAAAAACCAGCCAGGGCAAAACATCCCTCGCAAACACATCCCAAATTTCTTTATTGATTTCAGAGAGGAAGGGATCAGGAGAGAGAGATAGAAACATCAATGGTGAGAGAGAATCATTGATCGGCTGTCTCCTGCACGCCCCCTACTGGGGATCGAGCCTGCAACCCGGGCATGTGCCCTTGGCCGATGCTCTATCCACTGCGCCAAACCGGCTAGGGCAGTGGTCGGCAAACTCATTAGTGAACAGAGCCAAATATCAACAGTACAACGATTGAAATTTCTTTTGAGAGCCAAATTTTTTAAACTTAAACTATATAGGTAGGTACATTGTTATTAACTTAATTAGGGTACTCCTAAGGCTTAGAAAGAGCCACACTCAAGGGGCCAAAGAGCCACATGTGGCTCACGAGCCGCAGTTTGCCGACCACGGGGCTAGGGCCATCCCTCCTTTTTAAAGAGTTATTGCTCCTTAACTGTCATCGTCACAGCCAAGCCACCATGTGCAGACCTTCGAGGCTCTAAGGGGCATTCAGAATGATTCCGAAATGATTGGTCTGATTTCTCATCAGAGAACAATGGTGTGAGCAAGAGCTACAAAGTGTGATTCTTTTTCCCAACTCCCTGTGGCTCTGGGACCCACCCACTGCATCGCCTCCAAGTACTTGGGGTAAACAAAGACCTCGGCCCTTCCCCATGAGAAATGCTTTTGCTCCATTGTGCTCTTCCTACAGCTGGCAGTGCCACAGGGCAGGCAGCCCACACAACCTAAGTGCTTATCTCTGAAAGGCACTCAACATATTTTCTTATGATGTGACTGCATCTGGGCCGTCTAGCCCAGCAGCCCGAGCTGCCCAGAGGCAGGGCCGGACCTTAGCATCCATGTACTTCCATGTACTGGGCCTGGCATCCTCCAGGCATTCAGCAAGTGCATCGTGGACACACGAACCCGTTAGGAGCAGAGACGAGATTAAAACCCACTGGGGAGAGATGACCGGCTCCTAAGGGGAATGTCAACTCCATGAAGCATCAAAAGCAGTAGAAAGAACCTTGAGATAATTGAGTGCCAGCTCCAGTTTACAGAAGAGAAAACAGGTCCAGAGAGGTTAAGCCAGGTCCTCAGTCTCACACAGCTAATTGGGGGCAGGCCCAGGACGACCACCCCATGTCCCCACACGGCCATGCTGGTTGCAGAGGGCAGTGAGCGGGACACAGGGCTGCTTCCCGCGAGGGGGAGTGGGAAGCTGTGGTTCCAGGCCTGGGGGTGCACACACGCTTGAAAACAAAAGTGCGTGATTCACCACACATGTGCAGCAGCAATGCAATTATCTCTGAGACCTCAGCGGTGATCGATGGAAGTTTTAATTACCCAAATCTCCTCATCCTCCCCCACAGAAGAAAAGAAAAAGTATTTTCTGGTATGTTTATTTCATCGTAAACTATGGCACAATTCTACACCACACAGAGGGGTATGCTGTATTTGCATAAAAGGGGGTGCTAAACACCATTTGTTTTTGTTCCTGCAGCTGAAAATATTGCTCGATTGCTGCACGCACTGTACTTTGGCTGCAAATTGGAAAAGCTCACGCAGATTTTGGCCTGAGCAAGGGGCCGAGGAGGAGGAGCAGCCAGCGGTGACAGGGCTGCAGTGGTGACAGGGCCGCAGCGCTCCCTCCGACCCAGGGCTGTTGGGGAGTGGAGGACTGAGCAAGGAGCGTGGGCACAGGCCTGGGGGGAGACTCAGCTGAGGAGAGAGACGCCTGAATCTGGCACCACCTGTCAGTGAGCACCGAAGTCACCTGGGCCACTTATGCACTTGAGAGACTCAAGTGGCTGCATAAATTCAAGTGCTATTATTTGGAAGGAATACGGCGATAAGGTCTGTAGATGGCCACCCTGGAGTTTAAAAGGAAAAACTATTCAAGCCTCTCCTGAGGCTGCTGTATTTTGCTTTACACTTGTACTGACTCTTTCACCACAGCTATCTAGGTATTTATTTTGTTCCTGATTCTGACTGAGGAGCTTTAAGACGGGAGTCTCCGCCCTTCACTGAGCAGGTGCCCGCCCCACAGTCAGTGCTTCCTGCTCCGGGAGACACCTCAGGGTGCCTGTGCCCTTGCCCCCAGCACTGCTTTTTACACTCAGGGCTGGGGGGGCGGGGGAGGGCGGGGCTCCTCACTTGCCCCTCCCCCTACTCATCACATCTCAAAGAGACAGGGAGCGGAGAGAGGCCTTTCTCCCCATTCAGTGGGTTGTGTAGAGTGGGGTGTGGGGTGGCTGAGGTGGAGCAGTGAGAGAGGGAATGGGTCCAATGGGCCTCTGGTAGGGAGGGGCCCCAGCCCCTGACTCTGCTCAGAGCAAGTGCTTTTCTTGCCCCGGCAGCTGTAGGCCCTAAGACCCTGATGTGCCCCATGGAGGAGGAGAGAAGGAGAGGAGGAGAAGTGTGGGGCCTGGGCCTGCTTGCTCACCACCAAGTCTGCCCCTCACCCTTTCCTGCTCTGCTCTGCATGGGGGAAAGGGGCGAGGACTGACCCCTGCAGGCTGAGTTCCCCAGACTTTCCATAACATTTGGATCTGGTCTGGGCAGGGTCATGGAGAGGCGCTGACAGGAGATTAGAGGGCGGGAGAAGCTGGGATATTTCTCCCCCTCCTTCCTGGCCTTGGACAGTGTCTCCGGGGGAGTGGGAAGCTGTGGTTCCAGGCCTGCAGCTGAAAATATTGCTTGATTGTGTCTTCCAGGCCCCTCAGGGCTCCAGTGTCCCCAGGACACCCTAATCTTGGACTCTGGTAAATCCACATCCTCCCATTGTCCCTCTGGCCAGGGGGTAATAGTGACCTTATGTTGTTAATTTTGGGGTTGCCTCCCATCCTTTCTCTGGCTTTGCAGACCTCCTATCACCTGCATAACCAACTCCCTGCATTAAATCCCCTCTGTTTTCAGTACTAATAGTGGTTTTTTGTTGACCTGTGTGGGGCCTGTTGGTAGCTCCCTGAGTCCTGAGGGAGGCTCACATGGTCACTGAGGGCAGTGGCCGCCCCCTGGCCTCCGATGGAGGACTTCCCTGGTGTCCAGAGTTTTCCAACCTGCAAATTTTAACGTAGGAAGGGCCAGCGCCCGTCTGACTGGTGCTCCTACAACTCTCGTATTCATTCACTTTCTCCTGTCTGTCCCCTCCACTGGCCCAGTGCTCCCCGAGTGCAGGGTCCTTGACTGTCCCACTCAAGGCTGTGCATCCTCGCTGCCTAGAGCCATGCCAGGCATCTAAAGGACACAAACTATTTGTTGAAATAAACAACAAGTGAACCCCCTTAAGAATGAAGCAGTCTTCCCCATGGGCCAATGCCTTTCCTTTGGGATTCATTCTCCCGCTTTGAGGTCACCCTCCTGGAACTAATGTCTATTGCTGCTTGGGTCACACTCCATCAAACCCGTTTTGGATGATCCTGCCCATGACAGAAGAGGCAGCAGGGCACAGTGAGTAGGAATGAGGCTTTGGGCATGAGACCTGACTCTGTCACTCACTGCTTATATGACTGCCAGCAAGTGACACCCTCTCTCTAAGCCTCAGTTTTCCCAACTATAAAATGGCACTGACAGTAGCTGCCCCATCCTGGAGTTGTTCGAAGAATAAGCAAAGTAATACATGTAAAAGCCTGGCTGCCCTGCCGGTGGTAAATTCCTGTTATTATGATTAGTACCACCATCACCATCACCATCATTATCACCATCATCATCATCACCATCACCACCATCACCATCATGATCATTATCACCATCACCATCATCATCATCATCACCATCATCACCATCACCATCACCATCATTATCACCATCATCATCACCACCATCACCATCACCACCATCACCATCATGATCATTATCACCATCACCATCATCATCATCATCACCATCATCACCATTACCTATATCACATCATCATCGCCATCACCATCATCATCACCATCACCATCATCATCACCATCATCACCATCACCATCACCATTACCATCATCACCATCACCATAATCATTACCATCATCATCACCATCACCATCATCATCACTATCACCATCATCATCGCCATCATCACCATCACCATCATCACCATCACCATCATCATCATCATCACCATCACCATCACCACCACCATCATCACATAATCATCACCATCACCATCATCATCACCATTACCATCATCATCACCATCATCAGCATCACCATTACCATCATCACCATCACCAAAATCATTACCATCATCATCACCATCACCATCACCATCACCATCACCATCACCATCACCATCATAATCACCATCATCATCATCATCACTATCACATCATCATCACCATCACCACCACCATCACCATCACCATCACCATCACCATCACCATCACCACTATCACCATCATCATAATCACCATCATCATCATCACCATCACCATCACCACTATCACCATCATCATAATCACCATCATCATCATCACCATCACCATCACCATCACCACCACCACCATCATCATCACCATCATCACCATCACCATTACCATCATCACCATCACCATCACCATCACCATCACCATCATCACTATCACCATCACCATCACCATCACCATCACCATCACTATCACCATCATCATCACCATCATCACCATCACCATTACCATCATCACCATCACCATCATCATCACCACCACCATCACCATCACCACCATCACCATCATCATCATAATCACCATCATCATCATCACCATCATCACCATCAACATCACCATCATCATCACCATCATTGGGAGGGTCTCAGCTCCACAGGATGGATGCAGGAGGTGGGCTAAGGGGACTTGGGTGGCTTCTCTGGTTTTGTGGCCACTTACTGGCTTTATGTGAGGATTAGAGACATGCTTCCCACCCCAATCTCCTTAGTTTTTCTGCTTCTCCCCATCCTTTCCCCTAACTGGGATCAATCTCATTTCTTTGAAGAAAAAGAAACTGAAACCCAGGAATGTGTGGCAGCCTCACCACAGCCACATGGCTTATGATTGGTGGGCTTGAGAGGCCAGGATTTCTGAGTCACACTCTAAGACAGCCTCGGGACATGGCCGGTGCTGTCCACACCCAGGCAACCCCGAGGAGGAGAGATGGGGAGAAGCTTGCAATGGCTCTGCTGGTCGAAGGTTGGTGAAAGTTCCACCCTGACCCCACAGATCCAGGATTGGGGTAGTTGGAGGAATATGTGGGGGCTTTTCATCATGTGCAGGTGGTGAAGTCGCCATGCCCTGTTTGCATCAGGGTGTTGGGGGGCTCCGATGGCAGGAAAGGGAAGGCAGCTGATGGTGTGAGGCTATGCAAGGGTGTTCGTCATGTCTTTTTGTTCTGAATTCTGATGCTTTGACATCTTGGGATCTCGCTGACTCTAGGGGGATTCATGCCTCTCAGGACTAGCGAATTCCTGCAAGCAGAGCATGTTTTTCTGATGCAAACCAACCAATCCAGAGTCCTTACCCCTCAACTACCTCCTTTACCAGTTCTCACACGGGTCAGCACCAGACAACTAGGGACAGCCCCTAGGCCCCAGAGCCTGCTGAAATCATTCAAACCTGCCAGCCCGCACCCTGACTTCCCCATTCGTTCCAGGGAAACTACAATAAACACTCTTGCTCCCTCTGCCTCCTGACCAACACTGGCGCTCCCCTGTGTGGCCCTGTGTGGCCTGCGTGCCTCCTGTTTCCAGGGATCTGTGAGGATAAACTGCTTCCTCCATGACTGTCATCTTACCATTCCTGATCCAGACAGATCCTGGTACCCTTAAAAAAGTGGGGCACTCGTATAAAGCAGGGATTGTGACGCTTATTTAGAGGTTCAGAAATTCAGGGCCTGAAGGGTGCTTATCACACCCCTGGTTGTATCCTTGTTCCAAATCCTTTCTGATGTGGGAACAGCCCCTAACAGCCAGTGGGGAGTCTCTTCTCTTTCACATTGAGATTGGCACGAATAGCGTGTCACCGTCACCACTGTCTGCTCTGAGCACACCTGTACACACACAACCCGTACGCAGCCCACACACCCCCAGCTTACTCAGCCAATAGTGGCCGCTCCGAAGCTGACACCAGCGACCTCGCTGTGTCCCAAACTCCCACCCTGCCTTCCTCTCTGGGAAGGTTGTATCTGCACACTTTAAAAAAAAAAGTTGAGCTAAAGATGGCACAAAATTAGTTCCTCCGGCAGACAAATTTGCTCCTGAAACACTCCGCCAACCTGCTAATGAGTCGTCTTGAACCTTACGTGGTGTTACCTCTAATTTTGCAGCCTGCTAGGATTTGAGTTCCGTGGACAGCCTCGCATTTGGTTTGGAATTATAGGCTGAATTGCTGCTCGCTCCTATTATTGTGCTGTCAATCCTGCATTAGCACATTAGAATATGGTACACTGACTGCATCTGCTCGAATATCACGGGGCCTCATTGTCATTGGTTGAATCATTTCATCTTATATGATTGTTAAGCAATTATTTCATCTCGGGGAGGCTTAAACTCTGATTACTGGATCCTCTTTACAGGGGGCACAAAAAGAAAGGCAAAACTCCATCAGCGGGCTTCACCAGTTCTCTGCTCCGGCATTCACAAACACGTATGCTGACGTGCAAAGGCCCTGACACCTGGGCAGACATCCTTGGTTCTGAGAAAGGAGCTGCGCTGGGACTGAGTGGCCACGGCTTGGCTCCGGGCTGAGGAGTGAGCAAGTGTGGAGGCGCTTGAAGAGGCGCGTGGAGAACGTCGCTGTTTCCCATCCCGGGCAGCCCTCTAGCCTGCACTCTGCAGAGGGGGCTCACGTGATCTCAAAGGCCAGGGCCTCCGTGCAGTGAATGCGGAATGCGCCCGGCCTCCCACCTACTTAGAAGCAGTTATGAAGGTTGAAGAGCTGCTATCTGAGATGCAGAGCCCCAGTCTGTGAGAGAGGCTCTCCTAATTAATAAGACAAGGAAGACTGGGAAGCTGCGAAAGCTACCTGGCAGGGCTCGGAGCCCGCTGTCACCACCAGGCGTGATAGCATTTCCTTCTGAGCCTATTATAATGTCAGGATGCGTGTTCTCCGATCCCAGTGGGACAGGGGCGCGCACTGGCTATTAGGGGGAAGCAAGTGCAAATGATGACTAAGGCTCCAGGAGAGAGGTTAGTTAATCAGGGAAGAGCCGGCCCCTAAATTCCCTCAGGTCAGGACTGTTGAGAATGCCAGGAAAGGAAAGCGGGAGAGGCCAGCGTGCATTTCGAGCGTCACCGCCGTCTCCTTAACCTGGATGCTCCCCCTCAAGTCTCGGTGCTTTCTGACTCCCTTTCTTCTCCTCTGAGCATGTTGCTCACTGTGTCCCCAGTTCCCACGACCAGTACAATTCCATGCCACCTCCATATTCTCGCACTGTCCTCTCCTTATTTTTGCTGCATCCTCCTATGTGAATTTTTGCCTCCATGCCTCAGTTCATCCTATTCCCCTACGCTTTTTTTTTTTTGTCTGAAAAGCCTTGCCTTTCTCTCTGCTCATGCAAGCCCTGCCCATCCTTCACGGTGCAGCCAGGGGAACCTTCCTTCCAGGAAACCACCTGCAGTGCCGCTCAGTCCTGAGTCACAGTGACGTTTACTGTTAGAAACCAGCGGGTTCCGTCTAGCGCAGGCCCCCTGCACTCTCCTGAATGAAGCCTGCACCACTTGGAAGAGAGAATGGAATGTCCGTGATTGGGCAATTCAAGTGGAGATGGAGGTAACAGGGAAAACAGATCCGACCTGGCCCCGGGCTGTGGGCATCATCCTTGCTTGATGCTAATTAGTAAGTGAGCCCTTCCTTGTTGAGAGCTGATGATGCCCAGCTTAGAAAGACACCCCACAGGCATCCTCCCCGGTTGCTGGCCTCCGCCGTACTGCTGCTATTGCAACTGCCAGGGACTTTCTGAATGAAGCCAGGACTTATGCATCCAAATGGGTGCTCCTCAGTGGCTTCACCGGGGTCCCCCGGGGAAGCCAGCCGGCGTCCCCCGCACACCACCAGGATGCAAGCGTGTGGGAGTGCCTGTGTCTGGGAATCGCCTTTTCTGTCAGCTTACAGGTCTCCCCGAGAATCTGCCTCGTGACTTCCACTGTCTTATCAGTCCCATCTAAGGAGTCAGCCTCACTTCTGTCCTGTGACCTTTAAGCATGATGAGCACGGAAGTACAGTTAAGGAAGGAAGTTATACCTGTCAACTCACTCACTCACTCATTTATCCATCTTCAATAATACAGCCCTTCCTAGACAAATACGACTGCTGCAAATAGCCCTCGGCTAGTGCCGGCACCGTCTACCGTGGCACTTTATAGATAGACAAGACAGACGTGACCGAAAGCAGCCACCACCCGGGCCTTCGGCAGGGCGCCTGGTGCCAGGGTGTGAGGGATCATCAAGGTTCCTGATCAATGATCTGCACGTTCCCCTTCTCCACCTGCAAGTCCCCACATTTCCGGAACATGTAAAAGACACTCGGAAACCAGGCTGGCTCTCAGGAGGCGCTGAAGGCAGCCCACAGCTACCTGAACCCAGCCCTCGAGTTCCCGGTATCTGATCACCCTGAATACTGGTTTGTCACTGGGGGACCTTGAGGGTTTTTTAAAAAAATGTATCGAGCCTAGACTTTCTCATCTTTAAAAAGCAGCTGGAAACAATGCCTACTTCATGGAACTGTAAGGGTTAAATGGAAGCATGTGTACAAAGCATTCAGGTCTAGGCCAAGACATAGGGACAGGAAGAGGTGGGAGCCCTTTCTGTCCTGAGCCATGCAAGGCCCTGCCACTTGGCAGCCCTTGGTGAGGCTACAGCCCCCCATCAGCCTGCCTGCCCCAGAGCAGTGGGCGGGGGGGGGGGGGCACGTGCCACTCTGTATAATAGTCCAAACGCCCCACTCACCTGGCAGCGATAGGGATAGAGGTAGCATCTAAGGGGAGGGGCCACCTGAGATGTGAGGGGGGAGGGGTGCTCGGGGCCACAGCGCTGGGCACACTGAAGCAGGATCCCCTCGGGCGGGTGCAGAGGTCGGAGGTGGAGGGTGCAGCTAGCAGAGCTGTATGTGGCAGGGGTCTTGGGAGAGAGGCAGAGGGGCTGGGAGGGACCACCCTCTGGGGGCCGCTCAAGTCAGGAAGAGCAAAGTTGGGAGGGAGCTTGTTGGTCTAACTGACTCATCCTTATTTTACGCCTTGCGATTGTACTTCTTTATGTTTTAATCTTCCCAAGTTGCTGGGCCATAAGAAAACTATTTTTAAAATATATGTTTTTATTTATTTTAGAGAGAGGAAGGGAGAGGAATAGAGAGATAGAAACATTGATGTGAGTTTAGAAACATTGATTGGCTGCCTCCTGCATGCCCACCCCCACCCCCCACAATGGGGATCGAGCCCGCAATCCAGGCATGTGCCCTGACCAGGAATTGAACTGTGATCTCTTGGTTCATGGGTTGATACGCAACCACTGATCCACACCGGCCAGGAGAGAAAACTCTTAATACATTTTTATAATATTTTACCAAATGAAGTTTTATGATGTTCTCTGACTCAGGTTTCATTTTCTTTAAAAGAAAACTCTAAATATCTCTGGAGGGTGCCTACTTCACATACAGACTGGTGATGGTGGCTGCTCCGGAGGTGGAGGCCTGAGAGAGAGGCTAACTTTTCACTATGACCGTTATACTAAAAAAATATAACACGAAAGACAGTGATGATACAAAGGGAGCTAGTGCTGAGCTTAACTGCTTTCTGCTTCTTTACATTTAATTCTCTTTCCCATGTGGTCTGTCTTCAATTGACACTTCTAATGGGGCGAGCTATGGAAGAACCAACAGTCTCGGCCCCTGGCTCTGAGGCGGGGCTCGCAGCGGAGGCGGTCGCCAGGTCTGCCCGCCTCCAGCCGCCCACCTGGAGCCCCTGTCAGGGGGCTGTGCTGGTTTGCACGGCCACTGGCACAGCTGCAGGCACTTTCTCTGAGTCCCCATATTTCCAACCAGGAATAAATTCTCCTAAACCAGTGGTCGGCAAACTGTGGCTCATCAAACCGCGGCTCGCGAGCCACACGCGGCTCTTTGGCCCCTTGAGTGTGGCTCTTCCACAAAATACCGGCTCTTCCACAAAATACCGACTTCTGCGCATGGGCCATGAAGTTTCAATTGCACTGTACGTGCACGCCCGCACGTGGTATTTTGTGGAAGAGCCACACTCAAGGGGCCAAAGAGCCGCATGTGGCTCATGAGCCGCGGTTTGCCGACCATGGTTAAAGCATCGTTTTCATGCTATTCTCATCAGCTGTCAGCGCCCCCCACCACCAGGCCCTTCATGCTCCTCACCTCCCCCATCACCTCCCCCAGCGCGCAGCCTGTCCCTGTCAGGAGCATGCTGCTGTGTGCTGCTGTGTGCACTCTTTCCCCTACCTCGTTCCCCTTGCAGGTGTCCTGTCACCTCCTCCCTCTCCTGGCTGACCTGGGCCAGCCCCCCGCTAACCCTCAAGGCCAAGCTCAAGTCCTCACTCCTCCAAGAAGCTTCCCCGGCTTTTGCCCACCTGTCATGCTCTTTCTCAAACTCCCACAAACAAGGGGCAGCCGCTATGTGATTTCGCCATTGGCAAGTGCCTCCTCCCATAGTTCATTGAAAAGTACCTTTGTTTTGTCTCCCCGACTGGATCGCAGCCTCCCGGATAGTCCAGCTCTCGCGTTAGCTCTGCATTCCCAGGGCACACCTTCCAGCCTCAGAAACGACTCGACCTTAAGTCAGAAGATCTGGGTTCTGGGTTTGGCCTCTTCGCACCTGAGTTCGCACAGCTATAAAGTGGGGGCAGTATGCCTGCCACCGGATGGTTGAAAATCAGGCTGGGCCCTAGCTGGCTTGGCTCAGTGGATAGAGCGTCGGCCTGCGGACTAAAGGGTAGCAGGTTTGATTCCCGTCAAGGGCATATGCCTGGGTTGCAGACTCGATCCCCAGTAGGGGGCATGCAGGAGGTAGCTCATCAATGATTCTCTCTTATCACTGATGTTTCTATCACTCTCTCCCTCTCCCCTCCTCTCTGAAATCAATTAATATATAGTTTTTAAAAAAAGAAAGAAAATCAGGGCTGGGGGAGAGAGAACAGAGGGTCCATAGGAGTGAGAAACAGCAGGAGGGAGAGGCCGAGCCATCTGAACCTGAAGGAGCCCCTCAAAAACCAGAAAACAGAATGGGCTGCGGGTAGAAGGCAGCCTTTGGGGAGAGACCCAGCCTTATCAGGAGAGGATGCTTCTCCTTTCTCCTTCCTGCTCCAGGGCCCTGGGGAGCCCAGAGTCTAGGGAGATGATAAGTAGGAGAGAAAATTAAAGGCAAGAGAAATCTAAGGAAGTCATCAAAGCACAGCCAGGCGAACAGAACCCTGAAAAAGGAGGTAAAAGGTAATGCCGTAAATTACAGCTTAAAAGCCTCGTTTTGGGCAAATTGCTTTTTAACAAGCAGACAAGCTCTATCAATAGCATCTACCGTATGTTTTTATAAAGTGCAGAAATATGTTTTTAAAAGGCCAGTAAATAAAGTTCCTATCGATTTGAACTCCAGTGTAATCTGTTTTTCTGTCTGCCACCAACACTGGTAATAAAGCAGAATCATGTAATACGGTATTTCAGCTAATGTGACTATACATCACTGCAGGGACGCCCCGCTCGGCAGCGATCTATCATTTTCTATTGGTATTGCTTAGCTGCAGAATTTATAAACTTGCTCCAAATTGATGCAATGTTCAATTTTCTTTTCCAATTTATTTTTGGTTGAGCCAAGCAATATTGAGGTCTCTGAGCAAGCTGCGAGCACTACCAGATGTTACCTGAAGACCTCACCCTCCTTGGGAGGAGTGAGGACATTCAAGCCGGCACTCGCCACCCTCCGCAGGCCGGGAGGCGGAAGGCCCTGGAAGTAGATGTTGATGGAGCAGAGGTAGCTCCTGGCCTGGGGACCCAGCAACGATTGTACTCCAGAGCATCCAGGGGCTGAAGGGTGAAGGGTGTGAGAATATCCAGCAAAGAAGCTGCAGCCACAAGCCCTCTAAGGACCTGGGAATTCTCCTAAGATGTAGGTGCTGGTTTGGTAGGTCTGGCAAGGCCTGAGACTGTGCATTTGTCAAAGCTCCCAGGGGTGCCATTGCTGCTTGTGCCTGGGCCACACTTTGGGTACTGATTTTCCAGACTGTGAGCATCGTTGAGACATAGCCTCACAAGTCTCAGAGCTGGGAAAAACCCATGAACTGGTCTGGCCCATTCCCTGATCTTCACACGGGGAAGGTATCACTAGCTCTGTGTTTCCAACTCCCTGCTCCCTCCTCGGCACTTCAGCACACTCTGAGGGCACCCACCCTCGTGGTTCTTCCCACCAACTCACAGTGTGTCATCCACTGGACAGTGAGTGCCTGGAGGCCACTCATGTTTGGAGACTGCCTGGCAGGTGACAGGAAGCAGTGAGTGAGGTGGAAAGAGCAAAGTTTGGAATTAGATAAACGTGGGTTTGAATTGATTCCACTTGCTGACAAGCATGTCTCATCTTAAGCAAGTCACTTATACTTCTTGAGTCCCAGCTTTCTCACTGGTGACTTGGGAATGAAGTTTTCCCTCAAAATCTACCCATATTATTAACATATTATTAATAGGATGACATAGAGAGAGAGAGAGCTGCTCCAGTCTGTATTTATTCTATATGCACTTGCCAAATAAATGAATGAATGAGCCGAGACAAAGTATTAGTGGCTCCTGGTAGCTCACACAGTGGAAAGGAGCGGAGGCAGAAGCCTGGCCCCTCCTGCTCTCCATGACACCCCACCTGCTTTCTCCCACATCCTCACCTCCCTTCAATGAAACCCAAGTGACAAATGCATGACATGCTCATGTTGGCTTCGTGGTCTGCCACAAATAACTTATCATTCAGAGGGTAAAGCAAGTTCTGGAACAAGGAGTCTGGGTGTGGAAATGATAGTACAGTTAGGCATGGTATTGCCTCCAGCACATGATGGGATGTTCCTTATGTAGAATTCATGGTTAGGAAGGCAAATGTTAGAGTTATTTGGAGAGCAGTCTTAGGGAGATAGCTGAGGTCTTTGGTACAGTTCAGTTAGGGGCACCTGCCTCACATATCTGAGGAGGGGTGAGGCTGGGGTTATGACTGGGTCTTTTAACTCTGATCCACCATCTTTCCACCACACATCATAGCTTCTTTCCTATCTTAAGAAACCAAGAAAAGAGAAAGTGGATGTTCCAAGAGTTATGCTACATTAAACCGACTTATGAGAAATGAATATTTAGTAGTCAGCCTATTTAGTGCTAAGATACTTGAAATAATTTTCCAAGTAACATGTTTTCTGAATTATTATTATTGTTACTTTAAATATTTTAAAATTGATTTTAAGATAGATAGATAGAGAAACATTCATATGAGAGTGAATGTTTCATTTTACATTTACAATGCACAAGGGTTTCAATTTCTCCATATCCTCAACTTTGATCAGTTGCCTCCTGTATGCCCCCTATCAGGGATCAAGCCTGAAACCTAGACCAGTAATTGAACCGGAAACCTTTTGGTGCACAGGACAACACTCAGTCAACTGAGCCATACCGGCCACAGCTCGGAATTATTTTTAAGTAACATGTATAGGTTATGTTTTTTAAAATTGTGAAAAAACACACATCTAACATAAAATGGTGAAGATGGTACCATTTTAAGTGTAAAATTCAATAGTGTTAGTACATTCACATTATTGTGCAACCAATTTCCAGAACTATTTTCATTTTGCAAAACGAAATCTCCATACTCATTAAGCAATGGCTTCCTGCTCTCCCATCACCTAGTTCCTGGCAACCACCATTCTACTTTCCGTCTCTATTAATTTGACTGCTCTAGATACCTCATATAAGTGGAATCTTGGAGTATTTGTCTCTTTATGACTGGCTTATTTCATTTAGCATAATGTCCTCAAAGTTTATCCATGTTGCAGCATGTGCCAAAATCTCCTTCCTTCTTAAGGCTGACTAATATATATATATATAATCACATTTTGTTTATGCATTCATAAACAAATACATTTTGTTGCCTGTCAATAAATACTTAGGTCATTTCTACCTTTTGGCTACTCTGAATAATACTGCTCACATAGGTGTAAAAAATCCCTTCAATATCCTGCTCTCAATTCTTTTGGCTATATACCCGTAAGTAGAATTGCTGGGTCATATGGTAGTTTTATTTTTAATTTTTAAATGAACAGCCTTACTGTTTTCCATAGCAGCTGCATCACTTTACATTTACAATGCATAAGGGCTCCAATACTCCATATCATTGCCAACACTTGTTGGCCCCTCCTCCATAGCCATCCTATGGGTATGTGTTAGCATCTCACTGTGGTTTTGACTTGCATTTACCTAACAATTAGTAATGTTGAGCATCTTTTCAGGCGCTTGTTGACCTTTTGCGTATCTTTGGAAAAATTTATATTCAAGTCCTTTTTCCATTTTTTAAATTTGATTTTTTTGTTGTTGTTGAGTTGTAAAGCTTCTTTATATATTCTGAATATTAATCCCTTATGAAGTACATGATTTGCAAATATTTTCTCATTCTGTAGGTTGCCTTTTTACTCTGCTGATTGAATCCTCGGCTAAGATTTTTAAAATTTGATATTGTCTAATTTCTCTATTTTTTCTTTTGCTGCCTGTGCTATTGATGTCATCCCCAAGAAATCATTGACAAATACAATGTCATGAAGCGTTTTCCCTAGGTTTTCTTCTAAGGGTATTGTAGTTTTAGCTGTTATGTTTCGGTCTTTGATCCATTTTTGAGTTAATTTTTATATATGGTATAGGGTAAGGATTCTAGGTTATGTTTTAATGCAGTTTTTAAAATATTAGCTTTACTATCACTATGACTATAGCAATGAAATATCAATTTCAAATTCCAACATTTAGGAGATAATATTTTAGGGTGGCAGGAACATTAACATGAATAAAATAGGTCCATGTAAACAAATCTACATTTCCTGGATTAGATTGCTAAAGTTTTGTATGTTTTTTTCTCCACTTCAGGAATGTTGTTTTTTTAATATATCATGATTCACAAATGTATTACCTTGGACAAGCTACTGACATCTCTGAGCCTCAGTTTCCAGATAAACAAATTGGAGATGATTATATCTCAGCCTTCTAGGACTATGATGATTAAATGAGACCAGGAGTAGAGTATGTGCTCACATAATGTTAGTTCTTTCCATCTATCAGCCTCTGAGCTCTACTCCACACCTTCATCTTGAACATTCAGCCTTTTCTTCTTCATGACAGTACCAAGTAAACATGAGTGACTTAAAGGCTCATTTCAACAAGAAGGCTTCCCCTACTCAGGCTAATCATTCTGGTCTCTCATTCCTTTGTATGTCCTTGACACATAAAGGTGTTTTTGTTGTTGTTGTTTTTGCTTCCCCTGATTTATGGTAAGCAAAACCAAAAGAGGAAACCTGTGTCCTGCTTCTAAAATTGCTCTTGATAGGTAGTGGGTGATCAAATTAGAGATTGTTTGCTGGCAGGTAGCATGATTCAATAGGTTGAGTGAAGGCAAAGAAACCCAGAAGATTCCAGGCTAAATGATGGCTCAAGGTACTTACCAATTTCACTTGGAATTAAAACAAATTCAAATTTCTTGAGCTTCAGTTTTCATAGCTTGAAAATGGGCATGTTAATACACCATGGTGACATTTATAGAATGACAGTTCCATTTCAAAAACCACTCAGATAATATGCTTCACAAAGGCCAAAAATAAAAAAGGAAAATAAAGAAATAGAGAAAGAATTTTAAATGGTGATCACCTCAGGAATTCTTAACTTTTAAAAATCATAGAGTCCTAAAGAGAATTAGTAAATATGGACTCCATAAAACACTTTGCATAAGTAAATCTGCAAATAATTTAGGGGGTTTGTGGTTTTCCCAGAGCCTATCCAAGGTCCCCAGACTATTGCTGAACCCCAGGAAAAGGGTTGTGCTCTGCACAAGTGAGCATGCCACCAATAAGCACTTGTTGAGGGTTCCTTTTGCTTCAGGCGTTGCTTTTCTTCCTTTCCAATCCCTTTTAAATCAAGCTTGAAACTTATGTCAAGTTGCTGACTCCCAGTGTCACTGCTTGGAGAAGAGACTAGGAAATTGTAGCTAAAACGGTCACCCTAATTTCTTTTGCAGGTGGATATGGCTCTACATCTCTACATGGTGGTCCCTGTATGTGCTGTCACTAGCTGAGGACCTGGGGACCACCCCATGGTGAAGTCAGGAGCCCACAGCCCTCCTCCATCGCTGGGCACCTCCTCACATTCATCAAGTCCCATTCTCTCATCCACGCCTTCCTCATCACCACAGTGAGGATCTTTCAGATTTATAAATTCCGTCCAAGGAGACTATTAACAAGACACAAGGTAAAAAAGGCATCCAGGTTTGTCCTGATAAGTCGTGGTTCTGTGCATTTTAGTCCAACCTCCCACATTCATCGCGTTCCTGAATCTGTCTCTTCTTTACCACGTGGTGACGTCACGCGGTATTCTCTTCAACTTCCTGCAAGTGCACCATCCTGAACTGTAGAGTCTGGAAGTTAAAAACTACATTTCCCAGACTCCCTCACATTTAGGGTCTGGATACAAATTGAATTTTGCCACTGGGATGCGCCCACTCAACAAAGTGAGGCAAAGCCTACTTCCTGGGCTGATGCAGTTGTGGAAATGTTTAGTTTTCTCCACAGCAAAGTTCCAGTGTTGGGTGGCAGCTTCATGGGTGTTGGGAGAGAGATGTGGCAGCAGAGAACAGCCAGACTCGCTGTTCTGGTCTAGTCACTGACTTCCTGGGAGCTAAGAGGGTCATGAGAGATGGTGGCAACTTCCTGATCCCTGGATGTAGTTAGGCTGTGAGGTGCTTTGGAAGTCAACAGCTCCAGGCAAGGGTAGCTCCTCCTGGGGCAGAAAAAAAACAGCTTCCCTGATAAGTTAGGTTGGTGGTTTTATTCCTGGGGAGTCATTCCTGAAGGCTGAAGCTAGAGCCTACTCCTCAGCCCATCTAATGATCTTGTAAGCACTCAATTTCCGGTACAAAATACGTTTCTGCTTACAATGGCTAGAGTGTGATTTCAGTTTTCTGCAATTAAACACTGTCTGACATAGTGTTTTGAAACTGGAAGAGGTTGCAGACAATATATCTCCTATTTGGGGTTGCTTATCTGCCTGGTCCCATTTGACGACAGGTAAAAGTCTTCTTCCAGCCAAGATAGAGTAACAGAGACCAGATTTACCCTATCATCTGAGACAAGTATAAAACTGAACAAAATTATGTGAAATAATGATCAGCAAGAGGGGAAACAAATGAGGAGACACTTACAATTACCCCAGTGCACTCCCGAACAGGCTGCAGGGAGAGGAAACCCAGGTGGAGTCTGATAGTCATTCTGGGTTGAGGTCTAGCTGGAGGTCCAAGGAGGTCTAGGTGTCTGGAATTCACAGAGCAGGGAGAGAACTGTGCAGAGAGAGACCTCTGGAAGGTGAAGAGCCCCCTTGTGTCTTCAGTCGAGTACTGATCAGCACCCGTATGTGAGGAAACTATCTTGAGTCCAAATAGTTCTGGATAATTCCCTCTGTTCCTTTCAAAAGAACTTCTGAAAGGAGCCGAGGGAAGCATCTTTAGGGCTCACACAGGGCTAAGAAAGGTTTGTATTCCCACCAGCCACAGTAAACAGACAAATTAACAAACAAACACCACTCCATCATTCATGGGGCAGCCTGCAGAATACAGTCAGCCCTCCGTATCTGCAGGTTCTGCATCCGAGGGTTCCACCAACCATGGACTGAAAATATTCGAGGGGAAAAAATTATGTTGCTGCTGACATGTACTATGTAGTTGGGCCTCCAAAAGTTGCACCTGTATTGAACATGTACAGACTTTTTTTCTTGTCATTATCCGCTAAACAATACAGAACAACAACTATTTACATAGCATTTACATTGCGCTAGATATTATAAATCATCTAGAGATAATTTCAAGTATACGAGAGGATGTGCATAGGTTATATGCAAACACTAAGTCTTTTTATATAAGGAACCTGAGCATCCTCAGATTTTGGTATCCTTGGGGGGCCCTGGAACCAGTTCCAGCCGACACCAAAGGACAACTGCACTCAGCAGTGGAGCAAAATTAACCCTAAAAAAATGACTGCTTGATCCCACCTAACAAAGTTTAAAAGCAAACCTCAAAGGGATCAGATTGTTTTTAATAAACCTACCTACATCCCAGAACAAAGATCAAGAATATTTACAAGAATATAAAAATATCTCACACCCAACAAAGTATAAATTCGCAATGTCTAGAAACTAAAAAAACAATAGTAGGTATGCAAAGAAATAAAAAAAGAAAGAAACCATAATGAGGACAAAAATCAATCAATCGCAATTGATCCGGAAATGACATAGGTGATAGAAGTAATAGAAAAAGACATTAAACAGAAATTTTAACTATAAACTATATGTTTAAGAAAGTTGAGATGCTTAAATAGCCCTAGAGAGATAGAGTATATATTTTTAAAATGCAAATTAAATTTGAAGAGTCAAAAAATTAAATCTCTGAGATGAAAAAATACACTGGATGGGATCAACAGAAGATTAGCCATACAGAATAACATATCAGTAAACTTGAAGACAAAGCAACAGAAACTATCCAAAATGAAGCGCAGAGAGAAAAAACACAGGGGAAAATCCCAGAATAGCACATCAGTGAGCTGTGGGACATCTTCAAGCAGCTACATGTAGATGTAATTGGAGTCTCTGAAGGGAGGAGGGAGCAGAAAGAATATTAGAAGAAATAATGGTTGAAAAAATGTCTAAATTTGATGCAAACTATAAACCCACAGATCTAAGAAGCCCTACAAAAGAAGCACCAAGCTAAAGAAACATGGAGAAAATGACACCAAAACACATCATATCAAATTGCTTAAAACCAGTGATGGAGATAGGGAACAGGTTGCCATTACACGGTGTGACAGTGGTAGCCCATGACATGCAGTAGCCAAAGATGCTTAATTATCTAGTGTGACTGCCTATTAAAGATAAGACTTTGACTGGCAGAGTTGCATGATAGTTCATTATATTGGGATTATGAATGCAAAGACAGTAGAATAAGATGGTTTCTTCTGCCTGGAGTGGAAAGAATTACAAACTTGGGGTTTAAATTCTGGATTTAAGGCACAATCAGAAAATTAGGGAACATGACTCTCCTGAAAGAAGCTCTGGGGGAAACCCAGAGTGGTACATCAGGGAGCGGTGGGAGATCCTCATGTAGCCGATAGCTTCAGGGGCAGCAAAACTGCAATCAGAAATGGAATCTGATTCTGAGGCTGCTGATTTATGACCTAAGTTGTGTTCACAGATTCATCAGGTCTCTTATGGGAAAGAGCCTTGATTGGGAAAGGTTAGGAGCCTGTGAATTGGGATGCATGGTTCTGATGGCTGAACCTCAGACCCCACTGAGCTTCCCTTCCCAGCAGCAGCTGCTCCTTCTCCGTCTGATAAGGCTGATCATGCCTTGCAAGAGGATACTTGTTATTTTTTAAAAATATATTTTTATTGATTTCAGAGAGGAAGGGAGGAGGAGAGAGAGAAAGATACATCAGTGATAAGAGAGATTCCTTGATTGGCTGCCTCCTGCACATCCCCCACTGAGGATAGAGCCCACATCCCAGGCATGTGTCCTGACTGGGAATTGAACCATGACCTCCTGTTTCATAGGTCAACGCTCAACCACTGAGCCATGCTGATCCAGCAAGGATACTGGTTCTTGATGCCCACACAAATCACCTCTCATTGCTCCAAGTCTATGCAAGAGTCAGTTTTTTAGCATGCCCCATGGAAACAATACAAAGTTCGATTCTGAAACAGTAGACTTCACATCAATTGCCATATAAAAAATATTTATTTTCATGAATCTGAGAAATATATGTGGGAACATCTAGTGAGGTGTTATATCAGAGAGGAAAGAACACAATCTACACTGATCAATGTGGATTCTAGATCCAAAGTGCAAGCTAGATCATCTGGGTGCAGATCTGTTTGCTCAATGGGTTATCTGATGCATCTGTATCCTGTGCTGAATGAAATTCAGGGGACAGAAATTCCTTGCTTTAATATAAAGGAAAGAATATAAATACCTAGAGAACTATAAAAATGTTGGAGTAGATTAACACCTTTGGCCCCCTCATGCACTCCCTAACGCTGTCTCCTGAGAACAGATTTTCTTCTTGAGCATTCAGAAATACTTTGGCCCTCGCTGGTTTGGCTCAGTGGATAAAACATTGGCCTTTAGACTGAAGGGTCCTGGGTTCGATTTTGGTCAAGGGCACATGCCAGGGTTGCCCTTTTCCCTCCTTCTCCTTCCCCTTTCCTTCTCTTTATTCTTTTAATTTAAGTGTTCAGTCTCTTAGCATGCAAACTCCCTTGGGGCATTTCACATTTTAAGCTGCTATCAGCTACCACACTGTGATGTGATGTGTTTCAGAAGAACAGACATAGATGGGGGTGGGGTGAAGAAGGAAGAGGATGCTGCCATGTTTAGGGGGAAAGAGATGTGGGAAAGGACACGCTATGTGGAGGGCCTAGGTACCAAAGTCAAACTGTATATGCCATGCTTTTAGCCAGACTTATCTTGGCCGTCTAACTCTCAAGAATTAGCTCTCTGGTTTTAGCATGCATAAAAATACCACCAAGCATTTTGTTTTTCTTATTCAAACTTTACAACAACCCCATGAGATGGATATTATGAATCCTATTTTATAGTTGAGAAAACTGTGGCTTGGAAAGGTTAAGTTTCCATTCCATTTCTATCTCCAGATTGGATCTCTTTGAACATCAAACTCATATATAAAAACTCGCTCAACATCTCTCCCTGGATGTCTGATAACACCTCAAACTCAATATGTCCATATCAGATTACCTAAATTCTCATACCCATCCCCTAAACTTACTCATTCCTCAGTTTTTTCCATTTATTATGAACTGAATGTTTGTATCTACTTCAAATTCATATATTGAAGCCCTAACCAAAATGTGATGATATTTGAAGGTGGGGCCTTTGGGAGCTAATTAGGTTTAGAAGAGATCATGGGGGGTGGGGCCCTCATGATGGGATTAGTGTCCTTATAAGAAGAGACCTTAGAGCAGCGGTTCTCAACCTGTGGGTCGCGACCCCTTTGGGGGTCAAACAACCCTTTCACAGGAGTCGCCTAAGACCATCGGAAAGCACACATATAATTACATATTGTTTTTGTGATTAATCACTATGCTTTAATTATGTTCAATTTGTAACAATGAAAATACATCCTGCATATCAGATATTTACATTACGATTCATAACAGTAGCAAAATTACAGTTATGAAGTTGCAACGAAAATAATTTTATGGTTGAGGGTCACCACAACATGAGGAACTGTATTAAAGGGTCGCGGCATTAGGAAGGTTGAGAACCACTGCCTTAGAGAGTGTGTGCGCTCTCTCTCTTCCATGTGAAGACAGAGAAAAGGCAGCTGGCTGCAAGAGAGGACAAGAAGAGAGTTCTCACCAGAAACTGCATTGGCTAGCACCTTGATCTTGGACTCCCCAGCCTCTAGAACTGTGAGAATAAATTTCTGTTGTTTAAGCCACCCAGACTGTGGTATTTGTTATGGCAGAAAACAACCCCGTCTCAGAAAATGTAACTCTATCCTCCCAGTCATCAAGCAGCTCAATGTAATACAAAGGAATCTCAACCAAAGTGCTCTCCCCTCTGCGTTAGGGTAAGATTTGAAAGACAACCATAGATGTTCCTACCCAAGGGAATTAGGTGTATGCCCTCATGCTCTGCCTCCTGGGAAGAAGCTAGAGTGGTCCCTGGGATGTCCGTTACTTCCTCAGTCTTTCTCGTGGGTCTGGGGTATATGAGACACCGCTTGTAAGAGAAGATCTGTGGTAAATGAAATATGCCAGCCAGGACGGAGGGCAGGACAGGCTGGAGAGCCCTGTTGGGTAATGAAGGGGTGAATTTTGAGGGGCTGAGCCCTGAGGAGGCTCCCATACTCCCCAGAGGGGAGGAGCTCAGGAAGGCAGAGAGAGAGGGATGGGCCTCACCATGGAAACTAGACTAGACAGGGAAACTGAGCCCAACCAAGTCTCCCTGGGCTGGTCCCTACTGCAGATGTTTGCAGGGAAGTGGGGCTGGATGAATCCAAGTCCTTTGTCTTAAACAAGCAGACAGCGTGGTTGCTAATACAGAGCCTCTAGAATCAGAACACCGGGGCTTAGACTGGCTCTGAAGCTCACTGGCCGGGGCAAGCGAACACCGGTTTCTCATCTGGAAAATGGGGATAACAATAGCAACAGCCTCATGGCATTGGAGGGAAGATTAAAGGATGACAACGCATAAAGAACTTAGCACAGCACCCGACACACTGAATTAGCTCTTAGCGACCCCGCGCTCTAGAGGTGGAAGAGATGCCCTCCCTAAGCAAGCTGGCCGCAGACCTACCTGGCCGCAGACCTAGGGAAGGCAGGACGGCTGGGCATCGCGCCACCGTTGCCCTTTCCTGGCCCTTCCCACCCCAAGGCCCTTTGGGCAAGTGCCAGCTGTTCTCTGGGGAGCCTTGGCCCTGGGATGGCAGGGAGAGTGGGAGCCCGTTTCTCTGTCTGAGGGGCCTGAAGGGCTTGCACGAAGTAGCTGAATCTTCCAAATGACTCATTCTGAAGAGCCCGTGAATGACAAAGACCTCTCTTTTGCAGGCAGCAAGAACGTATTTCTTAGCTTTCTACCTGGAAGGCTCTTTGGGTGCCCTGCTGGTTAGGGCCCATGCTGAGCTCCGGCACCTGCAACTCACCCCGTGACTGTGGTGTCCGCTGAGCAGCGCCTGGGGCGCCTTACGCCTGGTTGCCTTTTCCAGGCGGGACAGCTGGAGGAGGGTGTCAGGCTTTGCATCTAGCCAGTGTTATGAGAAAGGGGCTAAAATACTGCAGAGAAATGGCAGAGGTTCTCTGTGTACTGCTTTTAATTCATCAAAGAGCTTTTATGTGGCCTTTATGTCCGTTGAACCACCTAACGACCCTGGGATAGGAGGGGTGGCACATGAGGCGATCAAGGATGTGAAGAGGTTAACCTTCTCACCTGCGGCTATCGGGCAAGTGACAGCAGGAGCAGCGGGGCGCAGAGGACACCCGTACACGGGCAGGGGGTGAGAGAGCCCAAACTAGAAGCCAGGTCTCTCTAAAATCAATAAAAACATATATATTTTTTTAAAAGACACATATTGGCATCTTATATATGTCACAGGGCTCAGGCTAAAACTTAGGCACTTGACTTACATCCTCATTTCGAGCCTATTTACTCTTAGTTTAGAAATAATTCTGACATACTTATCAGCTTTCCCATCCTGCCACAGATTAGAAGGGACATAAGGATATTAATCATCTTTGACAGTAGCAAGAAATGACAGATGACAGGAGGAAAACAAATTTTTAAAATAATTTTAGTAGTGTTGGGTGGTTCGTGTAGAAGCAAATAACCCTACAAATTTCTTTGATCCCTACAGATACCACTTGTGAGTGATCTAAAAATTAATTCCTGATGAAAAGAAAATAAACCTATATTCCCAAGGCAGACCTGGCTCCAGAGAAGAATCTCCACGCTGGGTGAGGCAGCGGCACCTCGAGCAGCTCTGACACCTGTTGCCCAAGGTCCGTTCTCCCCTCTCTGAGCCCTGCCCTGGGCACCGTTCCACCTTCACATCTAGCAGAGCACAGAGGACCTAGACTCTTGCTCTCAGTTCCCCTGCGAGATGCATCCACATAGGCACTGAAGACCCCGATGCAGCAAAAGGGAAACCAATGAAGAGAATAACACAAAACCAGGTGATCTGGTGCAAATAGCCATTTGCTTATCACTTACATAATCAGTAAATATTGACCAGGTACCAGCCAGGTGCCAGCACAGTCCTAGGCCCAGGGCTCTCCACTGTCCAGAACACAGCTTGACCAACCCTCTCTGCCCTCTTGGAGCTCCCTGTGCCCTTGTAGGGAATGCCCTGTGTTTATCTGTTGTGCTGCTGCCTGCCTTCATGTGGCTGAAGTCATCTGCAAGAGCACCCGACCACTCTCTACACTGTCCAACACCATCCTGGCGTAATAAGAAATACATATTTGGTCTCTGTCCAGGGTTCCTGGCGACACAGCCCCAAAGACCCTGGGAATCTCCAGTGATGAGTGTCTTGCATGCTAACGAGACGACTGATGGCTGGGCGCCCCTGGATCACTTCAGGATGAGGACTGGTCAAAGGCATGATTGGAGAGCTGGTACTGTCAGTCCCACCTCCAGGCCTCCAGGGAGCGAGAGGGGCTGGAAATTGAGTTAATCACTGGTGGCCAATGACTTCATCAATCATGCCTTCATAATAAAACCTCCATAAAAACCCCTCAACGGCAGGGTTCAGAGAGCTTCGAGGTTGGTGAACACAACCAGGTGCTGGGAGGGTGGTGCGCACCCAGAGAGGACATGGGAGCTCCATGCAACCCCCTTACGCCTTGCCCTACGCATCTCTCCCATTTGGCTGCTCCTTGGGTTGTATCCTCGATCATAACTAGTCATCACAAGCAAGCTGTTTTCCTGAGATCTGTGAGCTGTCCTAGTCAATTACTGAACCTGAAAGGGGGTGATGCAGTGGGGAGTCCTGATTAGTTTAGCCAAGTCAGAGAGCAGTGTGGGCACCCTGGGCACCCAAGACTTGAGACTGGCATCTGGAGTGGGGGATGGTCTTGTGTGACCGAGCCCTTAACCTGTGGGGTCGGATACTAAGCCCAGGTGATTAGTGTGACAATTGAACTGGATTTTAGGATTCCATGTTGGTGGGTGACAAGTTGGAGAACTGGTGTTGGTGTGGAGAACACCCCACACATTTGGTGTTAGACGGGTTGTGGGAGAAAACACCACAGAGCGGCTGAAGCGGCCTCCAGAGTTCCAACCCCCTGTACTCAGGGCTCGGTGACCAGGGCGCCCTCCCGTCAGGGCTGAGCTGGACCTGCCCGGGTGTCAGAGCACAGCTCAACTCCTGCATCAGGGAGCAGGGCTCGTCCCCAGCAAGGGCACCGCTCTGTGACAGGTGTTGGCGATGATGACATGGAGTCATTTACCAGAGGTTGATTCATGCTTGTTGGACTGTTGAAGCCCGTTTGAGAAGGCAGGGTCATATGTAATCTGTGTTAGAAAAACTGCCATACAAAACATGGTTAACACTAGAAGTCTGAGTACGTGAACGAACCGGGGACATCTCTCCAGAAGCCCAGGTTAGAAAGAGCGGCTCCTCTCAAGTGAGGCATTACCGCGTTGCCATCTCTTCCTTAAAAGAACTCCCCAGTTCCCGTCCCTGGCGACCTCCGGCATGAAGCAGCATGTCCCCACGTGCACTTATGACCCTGGTGAGGACATGACAAACCCCACGCTGCTTCATGTAGGACCTGATGCCTCATTGCCTCTCCCTACACAGCCTGGGCGCCACGGACCCCGGACCCTCACTGCAGCTCCGCACCCTGGGCCCTGGTGGGTGCTGAGCTCAGGTCTCTGTCCACTCCCACTCTGTCCACGGGGACAAAGAACGTGCTGGGGTGTCCTAGGGTGAGGGACTGCTCCTTCTCCCCGGCAAGCACAGGGTTCCAGTGTTTCACAACGCTCCACGAAGCCCTGCGGTTTCTGCTCCATAAATAGGCAGGAGAGTTTGCAAGAGGCAGCCCCCAGGACCCCTGCTGGAGGGAGGCTGCATGTGGCACAAGTTTTGTAGTAGAACAGAAGTTCCAAACTCAGGGACCCCGGGTCCCACCCGGCGCCCCTGGGCTTGCATGTGCTGCGGGGGGAGTGGAGGTGGGCACTGGCCTGGACTCGCTCCATTGCACACACCTTATAATTAGAGGATTTGCAGTCCGATGGGCCTGAAGGAGACAGACCCAGGTGGCAGTGGTGTTTCAGGCACAAATGCCCGGACACAGATTTCATCTCACTCTAACGGTGCCTCGCACTGCGGTAGCTTGAGTGGGAAGAGCCTCCCCGGCAGCTCTGGACTACCCACAGCAGGACCCATTTACCTGCTCTCTGAGAGGCAGCCGGAATTTTGTGATGAAACACACAAACTTGAGGACCACACAGAGGGCTTCGCATCCCAGCTGTATCACTCCCACAGCCGGCTGTGTGACCTTAGGCAAGTTGCTTAACTGACCTGTGCCTCAGTACACTCATCTGTGAAATGGGGATAAAAATGATTGTGAAGAGAAAATGGGTGAATATTTCTAAAGCGCTTAGAAAGGGAGCCTGACACATGTCAGGGTGTGCCGAATAAAACAACAGAATCCCGCCAAGGCAGGGGATTAAAACAATGAGGCCTTTCCAATAAATGTCACCGAGGCTCAAAGGCATGGATTCTCACTCATGCTGACTCCTCGCCCCAAAGGCAGCGATTCTTGAATGGGGCTGCAGTGGAGGGAGTGCACGAAGGGTTAAACCCCCAAGTGAGCAGAAAAACAAGTTCCATCTGGTCGCTGGGACAAAGCGACAGCCTGCAAAGCCCTCAGCCCGGGCTCCTGCTCAAAGGACACATTGCTTTTTAAAATTCCAACTTGTGGCTGCCTCGATCTATAAACCAACCAGCTCTCCACACCCAGAGCTCGGAGCAGGATTCACAAATGGCAGCAAGACAGTCGGGCTCTGAGTATAGGACACGCAAGAGCCTTCGCGCAGGGTGCCCAGCCCCCAGCGTGCCCAAGGGCCTGTGGCCTGTGCTCCACCTCGTGACTCCCCTTCAGGCAGGGGGTGCTCTCTGGGTGGCAAAGAGAAGGAAGGGAGAGAGCAAACAGTCAAGGCTCATGCTGGGCCCGAGACTTCGTCTAGGTGCCTCGCTCAAGCGACTGTCCCTGGAACTCAGTTGCATGCCCATCCTTATCATTGACACACAAAGAAAAGTAAAGTCACTTGCCTACCTCCCCACATTGATGCCGGGACCCCATCCTTAGACGCCAGGCTGGGAGGGGGGCAAGGCTGGTGAACGTTAGAGAGCCATCAACCACTCCACCCACCACCCACGTGCTGGGGACCCTATTCAGAGAGGCAGTGGGTTCTCCTGGGCCCTCCAGCTGATGTGCACAGGGGCAGCTTGTGCTCCTGCGGGACACCAGGCCCCTCTGTACCTCGGAGGAGAGAAGGAGCCGGAATGAAACCTGGGGCCCTCCTGTGGGCCTTTGCTTGAGGCAGGGCCTCTCCGTTTTTTACCAGGCCCCCCGCCCTGCCCCCCCCCACATGCCCACGCCCGGGTAAGGCTGTATCTAGCCCTAGCACTAACCCCACAGAGCAGGGAAGTAATTCACAAAAAGTTGGGCAATTCAAAGTTATAGTTTCCATAGCAACCAGCACTCAGATCATTTGGGTAGCTAGCTGAAGCCTTTTCCTCTTAGCATTCACTTTTTTTTTCTCCCCAAATAGCATTTTCCTTATTATTAAAGTAATACACATTCATTGGAGAACATATGGAAATTACAGACAAGCGTAAAAGGGAAAATAAAAATCACCCTTAATCCCACCGCTTGAAGTGATCCGATGTTAACATTTGATGTGCTCGCTATCTGTCTAGGTTTCTTCTGCATGCATAAAAAGATACAATTTTTGAAAATTGGGACTATAGTGAAATTACTGTTTTATCACTTAGTTTCTTTCACTTAAAAATATATTGTAAGACTTTCAATAGCCTTATATAGTCCTCGAGCACATGTTTTTAACGGCCACATGGTACTTTTTCATATGGATAGAGCATATTCTATTTAACCAACCTATTGTTGAATGTTTTGATGGTTTTTCTTTCGCTATTTTAAATAACATTAAAACCAACATCCTTTTACCTACAGTTGTGGGTATGTCTCTGATGAAGTAATCAGATTAGAATAAATTCATAGAGCTAAAATTGCTGTTCAAATACCGTGGACATGCTAATGATTTTAATCCGCATTATCAAATCGCCCTCCAGAAAGGATAAAACAATGTGTGCTTCTACCGGTAATGTATACTCTCTTGAAACAAACAAATAAAAACATACAAAAAACGAAGTGCAAATTTGGTTGGTTTTAAATAAAGCCTAAACTGTCTTTTAAATTACAGTTTTTGAATTATAAATGGAATTGAGCCCCCCCTCCCCCCATATTTTAATGAACTTCCTTCTTTCTATAATCTGCTATTAACCGGCTTTGCTCTCTTTCTCTCTGGGGCATTCATCTTTTCCTGATTGATTTGTAAGCGCCCTTTACACATAAAGATAATAGTCCTTTGCCATATTTGTGGCACATATGTTCTCTCAGTTTGTCGTTGGATTTTTATTTCTTTATGGCATTTTTTAAACGGTGGAAGTTTCAAATGCTGTTGTAAGTCATTCCCGCCCTTCTTTTCCTCTGTGGCTCTGTCCTCTGGTTTTCTGCCTCGGCAGATCTCTTCCACCCTGAGGTCAGGTAAATATCTACCCGCGTGTTGCTTTCCTGGTCATTTGACAGCTTTGTGGTGTTTGGTTTGACACGGACTGCTCTAAACTAACCGCCTGGATTTCACGTAGGGGTGCACCCTACATTTGCTTGCCTAGCGGCCCTGAGGCTGGGGTACACAGGCCGGGTCGGAGGTGGTTGCCAGGGAGATGCGGGAATTGTCCCCTCTGCTGCTCCCGCCTTTCAGGAGGTCTCCGCCTGCCAGGCACCTGTCCACGGGCCCTGGGCGTCTGCTAGTGAATGGGAGGAGTGAACAGGGAGGAGGAAAGAGCTGTTCTGAGATGACATGCTGGAAAAGGTGCCTCACGTGACTCTGTTTCCATCTGGGGGGCGGGGGGAGGAGAGAGGGCGGATGTATGGAGAGCTGGTGAGCAGCTTCCTCCTCGGCACGTTAGGTAGGAATCAGGGGACTGGATTCCAAACCTGAAATTAACCATCATTCGATTTGCAAGACGAAGAGCTAGAGCAGTCTTGCTGGCATTGCATATCACCAAACACCAGTTTTCCAGGCAGAGGCACTGGGGCGGAGGAGAACTGGGACTTTAGTTCCCCAAAAATGTGCATCTTCTCTCCAGTCCAACCCCCCCAAGAGCAGGTAAGTACCAGGTGGGATGGGGTGACCCTGAGCAGAGAGTGGGTACCTCCAGCCACCCTCTGGGAAGACACCATCGTAGACTGCCCCTCATCCGGCCTCAGGAGAGCACAGCCTCTCATTGTCCCTATTCCAGGCTCACTGTGTCTGCTATCTGCATAGCTCTGTGTCCAGCCTCATAGGTCTCTTCCTCTTCAACCAGGGACAAACATTTCCCTTTCAGCTCCCCCTCTCCATTATCTATCTTTAAATCCCTAAAACCCCACAACACTTTACCTTGAATCCCATGCCCTCTAATCATTGCCCTGCCTGGGCTTTTATGTTGCCAGCTGCACTGGTCACCTGGGCTTCAGAAAGAAAGTACCACCCCCATCAGCACCACCACCACCATCACCACCACCACCATCATCATCATCACCATCATTATCATTACCACCATCACCACCACCACCATCATCACCCATCCCCACCATCACCACCACCACCCCCATCACCACCATCACTACCACCAGCATCACCAAGAACAACATCACCGCCACCACCATCATCACCATCATCACCACCACCCCCAGCACCACCACTACCCCACTACCACCACCACCACCACCACCACCACCACCACCATCATTTATTGAATGCTTCCTGTGTCAGCACTGGCAGCCTTTACATATATAATCGCTCATAATCTTCATCCAATAATCTGCACTCAGCAAACATTTAGTAAGTGCCTACTATGTGGTAGAGACTGTTCTGGAACTTGGGTGCATAAACCAGAGATTCCTGCCCTCCGGGGAGGCTCCATATTAGCTTTGGTATGGAAATAGGTAAAACCAACAGACAAACATAGTAAATGAAGAAATTACATGTGGGTTAGAAGGTGATACATACGATGGAAGAAGTAGAGAGGACGGGGGCTCAGGAGGGCCTCCTTGAGAAGATGACCTTTCCGCAGAGACCTGGAGGAGATGCGAAGGTGTCCCATGAACATTCTGAGAGAGGCAGCATGGTTCAGGCAGAGAGAGCTGCCAGTGCAGGGGCCCTAAAAAGTGCTTGTGTGGTCTAGAAAAGAAAGGGTGCCCGAAGTCTTGGAGCCAGATGATCAAGGCAAAAAGAA
>NW_005871376.1:753065-756683 GCF_000147115.1 Myotis lucifugus
TGAGGCCAAAGGCAGATGATAATACTTGGCGTAAGATATTATTGTGAACCTCCCAGTAGGCTTTTCACTAAGATAGGTCGGGTCATGTGACCTCCTCCAGCCAAAGGAATTCTAAGCACACAGAAGTGACAGGGGTCCCCTCTGGGTCAAAATATGTAAGATCCATTGCACAATGCCGGCGGGGGGAGGAGGCTATAGGGGAGATAAATGGTGATGGATGGAGCGGGGGGGGTCTCCTCTGCCGGAGGCCCTGGCAATGTCTTCCTGTGCCCAGGCCCATCGCCCCGCTGCTCTAGTTGGGAAGGGCAGGATGACGGTCGCCTGTCTCCCTCTGGTGTCAGCTCCTCCAACTGCAGCCTCAGGAGACAGGAAGCAATCTAGGCCTTCCCCGGAGCAGGGCCTGGAGAGCCATGCCTAGGGCTGGCCTGGCCCTCCTCCCGCCCTTCCCGGCCCCTTTGGGCCTTGTGTTCCTCCGTACGGGGCTAGTCTCTACCCACGGGCACCGGGGCCTCTGAATTCCCGGTGCTGCAAACAGAACTCGTGGGTTAGAAGGTCCGATGGCTTAGCCTGAGTCTCCCTCCTGTCGGCGATGCAGGAGAAACCGGGGATCTCTGGTTTGTGCACACCCCTGCACGCCCCCACCTCCCTCCCCTCTTCCCCTTCCTAAGTCATGCACTATTGCCAGGCCCAATTATGAAGGGAGGTGACGGGCCGAGGGGACTCCACATCCTACTCCTGGCGTTGGCTTAGGCCTGGCTTCTTCCCTGGGCCTGCAGCCGGGAAACAGATCAGGCACATGGGGTGAACACTTGGGGATGATGGGGATGGAGGGGGCGTCGGAAAGAGCACGGCACAGGAGTCAGGGGATCCGAGTTCCAGTCACCCACTTCTCTGTGCGCTGGAGCAAAACTAATGTCCACAAGGTTGTGAGAAGCTCACATGAGGCTGAGCGTCTGCCTTCTGCTGCTTTGGGTTCCCCATCGTGGACAGAGCACCCGCCTGGCTTATCCCTCAGGATTGACGGGAGGTAAGGACTGTCCTCACAGGGAAAGGGGTTTGAAATTGTAAAGCTTACACTCCTGTTACCAGGAGACAGCCCCCTCCCCAGCACCCTGAGAAATGGTCGCTCTCCTGCCCCTCTCTTGAGCGCGCAGAGGTCAGCCCTCAGGAACTGACGTCCTAGCTGGAAAGACAGGCGGACGGGAAAACGAAGGGTGAGAACAGCCGCGTGGACACAGGCAGGAGTGGGTGGATCCTGTCCGCTCAAAGTCCTGCTAGAAACATCCAGTTATGAGCGCAATTCCCAAAAGGAAGCTTGCTGAGGACCGCTAGCACACACTCGGTTTAAATATGTCGGCTGAAACTCAGAGCGAAGGCAGAGCCATGCCCTGGGGGCCGACCTGGTCAACAGACTGGGGCGCCACTCAGTTTGACCTTCCCGCCCAGTGTTAGGGGGGTGGATCTCATGATGTCACCAGGAACCCAAGGCCCACCCAGATGTGATGTAACTTCCTGTTACTTGAGTATTTAATAAATCTGCTTGCGGAGCTGACGCTCTCTGTGTCTGTCCCTCCATCAGAGGGCAGACGCCACACCGGCCCAAGCTTTTATTCTATTTTTGTGTCTGTCTTTTCATTTTTCTCAAATCCCAAAAGCGCCTCCTCCTTAAAAGAACCGGTTCACGTCTCTCTCTCCGTGCTGGACGCGGAGAAGAGACCCCAGCCCGACATAGAAGCTAAGCCGCGGGACAGCGGGCCACTCACTGGCTCGGCCAAAAATGGACAGCGTTACCAGACCCTCGGATGGTGAGGAAGGTGCTGGAACTGGAGTCAGGAGGCCCAGGCTGTAGCCTAGGCTCCCTGTAATCGGAAAGGCCACATACGGTAGGATTACACTACGACACCCCAGAAAAGGCGGAAACCACGGAGGCAGTGGCCAGACCAGCAGTTGCAGGGTTTAGGGGGGAGGGAACAGTCCGAAGGCGGAGCACAGAGGGTCTGTGGGGCAGGAAGCGGCTCTGCAGGATACTGTAGTGGTCGGTACGTGTCACCATGTCTGTCCAAACCCATGAAGGTCCGACACCAAGAGCGAGCCCTCTGCCAGCGTGGACTGTGGGTGATGATGCTGAGGCAGCGCAGGCTCACGGGTTATAACAAATGCGCCCTCTGGCGGGAGATGACGGGGGTGGGGGTGGGGGTGGGCGGGGAGGTTGTTGGGGGCGAGGGGCAATGTCCATACGTTCTGCTCAATTTTGCTGTGAACCTAAAACTGCTCTAAAAATATCTATGAAAAATAAATAGATACATAATTTCCCGTGAGCTGCTGTTTTCTCGTCTGTAAAACAGAGACGCCGTACCTGCCCTGCCTGCTCCACACGGCCACGGTGAGGCCAGAGGGGCTCTGAAACAGGACAACGTGCTGTCGCAAGTTGGGGTGCCCTGGTAAGAGAGAGAGATCCCCTTAAAGTCCAGATGGTGTGACAACTGCCCCCCCCCCCAACTACCACTACTACCACTACCCGCCCAGCAGCCGCCTGCCCTGCCCCCAGGCCCTTACCCTCCAGGAGGCCATCCGCCTGCAGTGGGCGCCCAGCAGCTGCTCGCTGGACAGCACCTCCCCCGCACCCCCTCCCGCCTCCTCTCCTCCCCCACCCCAAGTCTACAAGCTCGAGCAAATAGTAAGGGACATTACAATCCTCAAAGCCTTGTCTGAACTCTTCGGGCCACCACCTTCCCTGTCCAGTGACAGCAGGCGGCGAGCCACTGCCGCCTTCAAAATTGGCGTTTGTCTATTTAAATGGCGCCAATGAAGGCTGGGCAGCTATTTTTAACTCCCAGAAGCCTCTGCTCACACTCTCAACAGACGGCTGTGAACAGACCCTGCACATGCGAGGAGCCCCCCGCGGACATGCCGAGTGCTTTCCCTCAGCCGGGACGCAGACCCACTGAACTGCTCCGGGTCCCATCTGCCCGTCCGTGGAGCAGCCCACACGGTTTTTCAAAGAAACATTATTTGATCTGAAAAACATCTGGAACCCGCTTCCCAGCACTGGCCTGGGAGCTCCTGGCGGACATGTGCTGCTCGGTGGGAGCAGACATCCGGTCGCCCCAGGAGCACCAGGGACTGGACCGCGGCTTCATTACAAAGGTCCTGGAGGCGGGCAGGGCTGGGCCGGGCTGACCGGGTTCTGCACACCCTGGAGCAGGAGTGTAGCGACAGGAAGGGCGGGGGGGACAAAGGGGACTGGGAACCGGATCGAGGCCGAGCAGCTGCTGCTGAAGCGCCGGGGAGCGATAGTCAATCACACGGCTTCTGAGTCCATTGTTAACAAGGACCGCAGCTCACACTCAGCATCCGAGGGGCCGAGGGCAGGGCTGGAGTTTGGTTCTGTTTGCGTCCCTGGCTCCTGGGACAGTGTGGGCAGAGGGGCAGAGGAGGGTTCCTCCAGAGGCAGATGCACGAATGACCCCTGACCCCGTGTCCGGCCGGCTTCATCAGGCTGGCAAGGAGCAGGGCCTGGTTCCTCCACTTCCCAGCCTGGCAAGTGTGGCTCTGGGCAGCTCACCTGCGATGTGGGAATGGCTCATCCTCGCTCTGCCAGCTCTAGCGCTGCTGGGA
>NW_005871376.1:756958-768835 GCF_000147115.1 Myotis lucifugus
CTTCAGCAGACTTTGACCGGGGACAGAGGATAGAATGACGTGTGAGCCTTATCGAGGTGCTGGGTGCTGCCTTCCCAGGCCGGCTCCAGCTGTCACCCCTCCTCTCTGTTACAACCTCACTGGCTCCTGCCCCGGGACCTCCAACTCGCCAGGCCTCCTGGACCCTCCTGCCCCCACGAGGATTGGGAAGCGAGTGAAACACAAGTCCTCCTGCACCTCCCACCCTTCAGACTACAAGCCAGTCTCTCATCATGAGGACAATTAGTGCCATTGATCCGTTCCTGTGCGAAGCACTGGGTGACAGTCGAATCGAACTGATTCTTCCCTCAACCGTCACTGGGACCCTGGTGGGGCCTCCCCACCCTGAGGAGAGTCTGCACCCTGACCTGACCTTACCCACTGTCCTGGAGCTCCTGTCCCCCTTGCTCGAGAGCAGTGCCAGGCTGTCCCCGAGCCTGGCCGAGCAGGAGCCTCCCGGTGTCTGTCTCACTTGACCCCTGCCGGTCGGCCCCTGCTGACCACTCCATGTCCTCACCTCTGCCAGCTCCACACCTGGAAGAGTCCATCTGCCCTTCCGGCTGCAGAGGCGCCAGGCTAGGCCTCCAGCAACACAGACGCTGCAGACGCAGGTGGTGCAGGGACCTGCCTGCCCCCCCCCCACCGCCCCCCGGAGGGAACCTAGGGCCTCGCCGCCCCTCACTGGAAAGCCAAGGGACAGCAGGACAGAGCCCCTGTGGTCTTTGTTTCTTTCCCTGAATGCAATGCACATTCCCCACTTAAAGGCAATTTTTTTTACTTCAAAAGGATTCCAGCTGCTTCAATTCAAGGTGAAGAATAAGCCTCAGTCTAGAAGCTTTCCGTTTTCATGGGCTCGAGAAGGGATGCGTTTTAAGATGTTTGCCTCTTGCTGTTTGTCAAAGTGCCAAGGGAGAAAGCCTCCTTTTACTTCAACACCTTGCTCAGCCCTCAGCGGCTGCTGGCACAGGGACCGGCCATATTTCCCTGCATTACTTCTCTTCTCAGGAACCCACCTGACTTCCTAGTTCTCCCTGCTTCCCACTTCCCACCCCTCAGCCACACCCACCTGCGTGTGGGAGAGACGAATGCTGGTCTGGGGTCCCCCAGGCTCAGCAGCTTTCCTTCAGATGACCCAGGACACCCACTGGGCTCACATGTCTCATAGCTCACACTCCACCTGCCATTCATTCATTCATTCAGCCACTTGGTCACCTGGTCAGCCAACATGGGGTCTGTGATGCTGTTAGGGGCTGTGGGTGCTTCAAAGAAATACAACACAGTCTTGTTATAAATTGACTGAAGCTACAGATATACAACCGCAATACAAAACAGAAGGAAGTGAACTCTGAGTTTGGAGTGTAGAGGACATTAAAAAGGCTCAGAAAAAGAAGAGATCAGCTAGGAATGGGGGTGGATCCCAGAGGGAGGGAGGCAGTCAGGAAAGGCTTCTTGGAGGAGGAAACATTTTGGTGGGGGCAGGGTGTCCCCGAGTGCAGGGTCCAAATATGGGCAGTGCCTAAGCAAAGGTGTGGAGGTGCCGGAAGCCAGTTCCAGCATGTCATAATTGCAAGAGTTTCATCGAAAGGTTGATGGAACCTGGGAACTCAACAAGGGCTGAGTCACATATGTTGTCACCTGTTGGGAATGGCTAAAAGCATTTCCCCAAACCTGAATAGGGATGATTGCTTGCTGCCAGACCGCTAAGGGCATCTTAATCTACATATTATTGCCTCCTACTGGCCAAACACCTTGAACAGCCGTAGGCTAATTCTTCCAATCTGACAATGGACTCTGTAAATGAAACCTGATCCTTTGATGTGTATATCTCTGCCTCGCCTCAGGACGATTTGTGTTAATAAAAAGCATGGGGTCCTGAGACGAGGAGAGCTTAGTTTCTTTAGCTAAAGCTCCTCTGACCCCCAAATGCCTTTCAAAATTATGTTTCATCTCTGGACTCTTTATTAAGTTACGCACAGCCTTCTCCAGATGGCTGAACCCTTCTAGGTGCTGGAACAAGAACCAGGCACGGAGGCTCAGCCCTCTGCTGGGCACAGAGGCTCTGTCCTGTGCCCACTGCAAGCCTCTCTCCAGGGCCTCAGGTTTGTGTGTGTGTGTGTGTGGGGGGGGGGGTGCTCCCTGTACAGTCCACTGACATTCACTGCTTTGGTGGCATTGCTTTCATCACCTTTTACGGAAGGCACGGTCCCCACACAGTCCTTCTCCATCAGGCCCTGGGCCCAGGGGACGTTCCTTTATCCTCTTCTCTGTCACTAGGACTATTTCCCCTCCCACTTTCCTGGCCTGTCTCCACCTCCTCTCCACCACCTTCCTTAGAACCACTGCCCTTTCTGTCCCAGGAACGCATCCCCTCAGCAAGCCCCCCCCATGTGCCAGCACCCCAGTGTCTCCCTGAGAGCCCCTGCCAGTGGTCCAGGGGCCACGCCTCTGGGGATGGGCAGACCTGGTTTACACCCTGGCTCTGCCACTTTCCAGCGCTGCACGGGGCCTGGGTACTTACTTCCTCCTGTAGGAACTTTTCTTACTTTTCCAACCCCACACCTTGCCCCTTCTGGTAAGCAGCACCTTGCTTCTCCTCTGGGGGAGCACCCCTTCTGCTTTCAGCCCTCGTAGGTTGAGTGGGTGCCCAGCTCACTGTTTGGTTCAGGGCTGGGCATGCGATGCAAGTGGGACAAATCTTGCGACTTTTCATGGTTGGAAAGGGTCAAGCTACTCCCACTAGGATTGGTGAGCTAGTAAGACACAAATCGGAAGCTGCTGACGGTGGTCTTTGTCATCACAAGGAGAGTCTATACACAAAACCAGCACAGAAAAAAAATAGAGAAAAGAGACAGATAGATAGAGCCCTAGTGATGCTGTTTGAGCACCTGGATACAGCAATGCCTGCAGTCATCCCTGGAGTCTTCAGCTTGTGAACCAGTCATGCCTTCCTTCCTTCTTTTCTTTTTTTTTTTCTTTCTTCTCTTTTGAGGGTGGAGGGGGGGCTCAAGCTAGTTTCAGTTCTTTCTTGTCACTTGCCACTAATAATCTCAATTAAAGAAAAACGTACCTTGCCGACTTGATGAGAACATTAGACAAAATGACACATGAATGGTACTCAGCATACAGTGGGTACCACCTGGTGAATGGCTTTGGGTAGGTCTAACTGAATCTGCCTTCTCGAAGGTCAAATTTCCACAGTGTGTTGTTCTATAGTAGCACAGAACTCCTTTTTATTTCTTTCTTTCTGCCACTTCGACCAACCGCCCTTAGTGCGATCTCTGCCCTCCTTGGCTTTCTTAACCACAGCTCCGTGTCCTTCCTAAATGTCCAGCTGTTCTTCCTCCCCCACCTCCGAGATGAGACAGGGTGGGAGACCCCAGCATCTGGAGGGGTGATAACCGCTCTGTGTCAGGTGCCTGTCCCCCAGGACCATCAGCATCAACTGAATCCCATCAAAGGCAGACTGTCCAAACTTGCTTCCAACTTGTCCCTCCCAAGGACACCAGGTACTCAGAAAAGTCTCCACTGCCATCTAGTGGACATCTGCAGCAATAGCATGAGTAACCAACAGAATCCCTGTTGGGACAGCTTAATGGGCTGTAAAATCATCTGGTCCAACCTCCTCACTCCTTCGGTGACAAACGCGAGGGGGAGTGAATTAGCCGTGAGGTGAGAGCCCTTTCCCACCGGCGACATTACACTCTTCTGCTCCCGCCCTACTTCCTCAGCCCTCCATCCCCTGGAGTTAGAATCACAGTGACCATTTCCCCGGCTTCTCCCGCCTGCCCATGGCATGATGACACATGTGCCTGCGTGTGCCTGCGTGTACAGAGGACTGGAAGGGTAGAGGGGAGGCGACCTGGAAGGTCTCCTTGTTACTTGCTTGCTCCGTCTCCCAGAGGAAAGGATTCTTGTCACATTTGCAAACACGATAGCCTATCAACACTTCGTGTTCCCAGCCTCGGAAACTGTGAGACATGTCTCAGTCTATTTGGCCCCCGATAGTGAAAAACAGTTCAAGAAAGAGAGAAAAATCTATCCCTCTACCCCTACCCGACCCCACCCTGAACTGACTCTCGCTCTGCCTGGCTGACAGAGGGCCAGGCCGCGCTGACAGGTGGAGAGCCCGCTGTGGCCTCTCCCTGCCACATGCCCAGGAGGCCCAAAGGCTGGCCTCGGTGCCCCTGCGGCCCCGTCCTGATCATGGCCCTCTGTCTCCACCCATTCATGGCCTGAGCCCTGGACACATCAGTCCTTGTCCCTGGGTGGACACCGGCACCTCCCACTAAAACAAAGCACATAGTGAAGGTCACCTTTCACCCCGGATGCTTTGGGGGCTCGGCCTGGCCCAGGAGTCAAGGAAGAAGCAAACGGCGCCCAGGACCCGGAGCAGCTCCCCCGGGACATGGCCTGGACACCGGGAGCAGCAGCCACATCCCACTTCCCAGTCCCATGGCCCTTCCCCAAACCAGGGGAACCTTCCAGATCAATATGGTGCTAATCATTTCCCAGTAAGAGGCACAGTTACTTCCCATTCCTAAAGTGCTCCAATCTTCTATTTTAGGCAACTTGGGGTGAACTTCTGAGCGTGTTTCCTGTTGTGATAACCGAGTCAAGGCACACTGACCCCGCTGTTCAGCCTACACCAGACATGCTGCCTTTACACACCAGCTCCTCCCCATCAAGAAGGTCGTTCTGAAAGCCCAGACCCCTTGCACCTTGATAAAGAATCCCCGCACCTGTCTTTCTCCTCCATTTCTCTGCAGACTCCAAGGTATGCGGCAGCTGGTCCCCACAACTGGGGGGCCAGGCTGGGGGCTCGGGGGCTGCAGAAGCAGGGAAAGGCCCGGGCAGATGGCCCCTGAGCCCCGACAAAGCTCTCCCAATCTGCAACCCTCCCACCCACCCAACCTTCTCCAAGGCTGGGGGGCTGCTCTTAGGAGGCACATGCTTATGGCAACAGCCATCTGTTACCACCAGACCCAACCCAGATGGCTCTGCACACAGCTTCTAGTCACTCAGATGAGCAGGCTCATCCTCCAGGCCAGGCCTGCTCACTCACCTCGGAGGCCTTCGGGAACTTGACTGTCGGCGGGGGCCAGAGGGTGATCTTCTGTCTGTAGCTGTTGCAGCTAGGAACAACCATGCAGCTGACGTCCCCCACCTCTGGGTAGAACACTTCTAGGCCCCTACAGGGAGAGAGAGAGAGAGAGAGAGAGAGAGAGAGAGAGAGAGAGAGAGAGGTGGTTGGGCCACGCCAGGGCTCTAGGGAGCCTGGGGTTTATAAGGCTTCAGTCTAACACTGTTGGGAATTGTATAGTCAAGTGGGATTGAATCCTAGACCTGCCACTATCTGTGTGGCTGTGTGGTCTAAGAGGTACCTGACTTCTTGGTGCCTCAGTTTATTCACCTGTAAAATGGGGACACTAATAGGATCTATGTACAGGCTGGCTCGAGGAGTAAAGTAAGGGAGCAACGCAGAGCAGTCAGAAAGTGTTAGCTATCATCAGTGTTTTCTTCTCAAAAAGAACATATATCCTAGGCAAACTAATCAGGGGCCAGATGTGATCAGTGTCTTTAAAGTATGATTATAAGAATCGTATTTAAACATTGCTTCTTCAGAATGTTTTTATTACATAAGGAAATATTTAGCAAATTAACACAGCCTTCTACACGGCACAATCTGTTTTCTTCCCTTACAATTAAGATCCTCTCAATGTTTGGAATCCCACCACTTAAGTAATCCACTTCTTTGGGTTAGATATTGCCCATATCTTGGCCTACTATTCATTGCACGTTCAAAACACAAATATCTCTCAGGGGGTAAAATCCCTCATCACTAAGACTGTGCTATGTACTTATTTATCTACCTTCTCCCTGAGAAGGGTCTGAGTGCTCTGAGAATGGGGCTCAGCGGGAGGGCTGATCCCACAATGCCACCAGGGGGAGCCCTAAGGGCTCACTTGTGTTTAAAACTCAGGGATGTAAGCCAGGCTTTCAAATCGATTATTTACAAAAACCTTTGTGCCTTGTTTTTACTTGCTGCTTCCTCCTCGTCCTTCTGTCACTTTTTATCACAAAGACTCAGGGTCTCCCTAGGGTTTGTCAACTGACGGTCATTGGTGCCAATTCAACACTAGCAGGAATCCCCAATATGGATTGTGGTGAAGGAGGAGACTTTATTCAGTGCAAACAGCTCAACTGTGACACAGCATGGCTGTGGAACAGCTCAACAGTGTTACATCTCAATTATGAAACAGCATGGCTGTGAGGCACCCCTGGGTGTGAGGTGGCAGGGCCCTTCCCAGCTACACAGCACTGCTCCACTCAGCTACCTTCCACTCCAGCCAGGGGTAAACCCAGTCTTCAGTGGAAAGAGAAAGTGTGCTCGCTGAGCTACAGGGGAGCTGACTTACGTGGAGAGAAGTCCCCACTCGTAGCCCCTGATTAATTTGTTCTCAAGCAAAAGAGGATTCCAAGTCCTCACAATTTGATTGGTCCAAAAAGCATTGTCCTGATTGGTCAGAATGGAGCTGCTCTGATTGGTTGGGGAAGATGCTAATGAGGATATAGCTGTGCAGCTCTAATTGGACCGGAAAAATCTCAGTCTTATTGGTTGAAAGACGAGTCAGGGGACTCCTATATAAGGCTGGCTCAGATGGCAGGAACACAGTGCAGGCGGGCAGTTCAGTGGAGGCTTCTCCCTGAAGTGTGGCTTGCAGCTCCCTAGAGGCTCCTGTTTAGCAGCAGCTGCTAGGCACTGTTTGTAGATTTGAGCCCAGGTAGCCACCAGGAGCCCTTTCAACAGGTACATTAATTCTCAGGTCAACAGTTCACTTGGTTAAGATGATACATTGAGAGAGAAGGTGCTGTCCTCAGCCTTTCCACATAGCCCAGCATGGCTGAGCAGCTCCTCAGCCCGCCGTGGGTCACCCAGCACTGCCCATGGTTTCCTGCCGGGCGTGTCACCTGAAGAGGCCCAGGTGAAAATGTGATTTGGGTAGTAGAGCTGGAGGGGGAGCTTCTGAAGTTTGAACCTGGGAGAAAGGCAAGGACAACGTCCTGGTGAGGAGCCCCACATTCCCGCTCCTGACCCCACCCTTCCAGGGGCTTCTGAGGCCCTAACTTAGGCAAAGGCAGCTGGAGTCTGCAACACTCGCCAGATGCGAGAATTTCCCTCAGGCCAGCACCCTAATGCCGGGACTCAGGCCGACTGAGGCAGGACGGTTCACCACTTAGCCGCACCGCCGGCTTGCTGAGCAAGCTTGTAACTCTTCACAAGTTACAGCCATGGCTTTTGGATGGTGTGGTTTTAACAGCTTTTGAAGAACTTTCAGAGACGGGTTTTCATTTATCCTCACAGCAGCCTTTCAAGGATCATTTGGTTTGTTTCTACCACACCTCCTGCCCCTGCCGCTCGGGAGAACTGAGGCTGAGAGAGAGTCATCACACGGCACTGAACTGGGAAAGGCCAAGGGTCAGGGAGGAGGGAAACTGAGGACCAGAGGGGCCTTCCCCGGGGAACAAACGGGTCTCTGTTTTTATCCGCGGAGAGTTGCTGCAAGTGCTAAAATAGTGACGCAACATCAGCAGGTTGACATTTGGTTAGTGGGCCGAGAGCCTCTGAGGGCGCCCTGGCAGGGTATGTATGTGCCAGGGGGCCAGGGGGCCAGGGTCAGTGGCCCAGCCCCATCACGCCCATGGGCACTGCCAGCGGGTGTGAAGCCCTCCTCAGCAGGGCAAGCCGAGGGTCCTGAGGAGCAGCTTTACCAAAGGCTTGTATCAGGACAGAGGCAGACTTGATTTCTGAATGGCCCAACGCTGGTAACTAACAATTCAGATGATCAAACCAGCCTAAAAGAACATCTGGACAAACCTGAGATGAACTGAATCAGAAATGAAATCTAGTGAAAACACCCTTGCACTCAAGTTCAAAAACCTGGAAGGGGCTATCACCTTTCAGATGAGACTGCGGCCCTAGCTGACAGCTTCACTGCAACCTCCTGAGAGACCTTGAGCCAGAGATGCCCAGCTGAGCCACAACTGGAGGAAAGGTGAGACAGCCAGTGTGTGCAGCTGCCTGGGTTCAGTTCCAGGTCATTGGTTGTGCAGCAATAGAGAGCGACTGCAGCGGGCTTGTCTGCACTTTCCCGTACCACACTGCTTCCCCAGGGAGTCACTCAGCTTCCCCAGGCTTCTGTTTGACCCTTCGGCGTTGTAAGAATTGGATTAGAGGAAAACAGCTTTCCAGCTGTGCCTGTGGAAACGGCTCAAAATTCCAGCTGCCCGAAAGCAAGGGTGGAGATGAGGCTGCGTTCACAGAGGCATGAAGGGTCTCTGTGGGCACCCCCACCCCCTACTGCATGGTTCTCAACATGACAGTGTGGGCTGCCACACTTAAAAAAAGAGCAATGGGTCTGTCTGCAACAGACCCTTCCTGAAAGTGGGGGCCCAGAACCAAGGCCCCTGAGGAGGAATTGACAAATGGAGGTGAATTCCCAGCTGTGGGTGAAGATCCGGGGGTGAAGTGGGGTGGGGCATTACATCTGTCTCCAAGGTTGTGGGTTCGACCTCTAGTCAGGACACATACACAAATCAACCAATGAATGCATAGATGGGTGGAACAAGTCAATGTTTCTCTCTCTCCCTTCCTCTCTCTAAAATAAATGAATAAATAATAAATAAATAAATAATCCTATCTAATAAAAGACAAAAAGGGTAATTGACCATACCTTCGCTACGCTTCCCATTGGCTAATCAGGGCGATATGCAAATTAACTGCCAAGAAAGATGGCGGTTAATTTGCATACGTAGGCGCCAAGCGACAGAGCGAAGCCGGCTGGCCCCGGGCAGGAGCAGCGAGCGAAGGCAGGCGTGGCGAGCAAAGAGCAAAGAGGGAAGCCCACCACGCTGGCCTCTGCCACTCCCCTGGGGCCCAAGCACGGCGAGTGAATCTGGGTAAGAAGTTAATTCTGTGGTTTGGTGTCCTGGCTCTCCTGGGGCCAGGGGTGGGCAAAATGGGAATCCCTGCTCTGAGAGTTCAGGGTCATGGGGAGCACACTGCCCCCTGGTGGAGCACACGAGTGGTGCCGGTGGCAGGGACCCTCTCAGACCAAATGCTAGTCAGAGACCAGGGTGGCTGGTGGGGTTGGAGAGCCCCCCTGATGCGGACACTCCACCATGCCCCCGGGGCCTGGGGCCCCAGACTGCGAGAGGGCACAGGCCGGGCTGAGGGACCCACCCGAGTGCACAAATTTTTGTGCACCAGGCCTCTAGTAAATAAATAAAAGATAGCCCCTTTCTTGAGATTAGGACACACTCTGAAGGGTGGAGTTTTCCAGCACAAAAGAGAGGGCTTTGAGAGAGAGAGGAGTATTGCATGGAATCACCCAAAAGGTGCGGGTTGGACAACTATGGTTCTTTTGGTTCTGAGATGGAGCCAGGGTTCTGACTTGGTGTTTCTGTCAGTCTGGTCGGGCCTATCTCGGGAGTAGGTGAGCTATTATTCTAGAAGATCTTTTCTCTAAATGTTTCCCAATGCTTGTCCCTGTACATAAAATTCCTCCTTCACAGATCAATACCTCTAGGTACTGAGTTCTAACTTCAAGAATTTCCTATTAGACTAAATACCCACAAGAGGAGTGGCTGTGGGTTACGCGGCGGGGCGGGGGGGGGGCGGGGGGTGGGGGGTGTCTCTCATAGGTTGGAAGCCTGAACTGAGCGGGTTTCTTGGGGAGGGGCCCCAGCACAGGACCTACTGATCCCGGCTCCAGGGTCCCATGTGTCCAGATGTGCTCACATTCTGTGATGATCTTTTACAAACAAAAACCTCCAGCACAAACAAAGACAAAGTCTCCATTTTGCAACAATGGTTTACAGCCTGAAGCCATTGCCTAGCACACAGCTTTAGTGTTGGAAATCTGTGTTTCTCAAACGGGGGTCTGCTGGTGTGTTCTGGGGAGTCAGAAGAATGGCTCCTGGTATGGTCTGAATGTTTGTATCCCCCCCACCCCAAATTCATATGTTGAAATCCTAGCCCCTCGTGTGATGATATTGGCAGGCGGTGCCTCTGAGAGGTGCTTAGGTCATGGGGGTGGAGCCCTCGTGAATGGGATTAGTGCCCTTACAAAGGAGAGCCCATAGAGATCTCTCTTTCCTTCTGCCGTGTGAGGACACAGCAAGAAGACAGGTGTCTATGAACCAGGAAGCGGATCCTCACCAGACATCAACTTTGCTATAGCTTGATCTTGGACTTGCCAGCCTCCAGACGCTGAGAAATAAATTTCTGTTGTTTATAAGCCCCCTAGTCTCTGGCAGTTTGTTATAACAGCCCCAATGACCTAAGACAACTTTCCCCCCTTTACTGGAGATGCTCCGGGCCCCGGGTGGGGTCAGCAGCCCAAAGCTGGTGGGGAAAGAGCATGAGTGCAGAGTCAGGTGAGGGATTTTATCCCCGTCCTGACACCTGTCGGCTGTGTCGGCACCATGGGCGGGTGATTTAATCTCTGAAGATTCCTCACCTGTGAAATGAGGATGATAATACAGTGGGGCCTTGGCTTACGAGTGTCCCGACTAACGAGTTTTTTGAGATACCAGCTGTCTCTCGGCTGATTTTTTGCATTGAGTTGATAGAGTAATTTGAGTTAACGAGCTCCTTAACGAGCTCGGTCTCGGAATGAATTAAACTCGTAAGTCAAGGCCCCACTGTACTTGGAAGATTCATGATAACAATCAAATGAGTCAAGACGTCTAAGGCCCCAGCAGAACTCCTGGCATGTAACAGGGGCCACCAGCTTCTGTCTGGATGCAACAGGGAACAGCCTCCGGCAGCTGGGGTGCAGGGCAGCCAACTCCAGGGAGTGTGTGCACGTGCACACACACACACATACACACACACATACACATACATACACACACATACACATACACACACACATACATACACATACACACATACACATACACACACACGAGCATTTCTTGTGCATCTCACAGTGTGGGTGACATGGGGGTGGGGGACACGGGGCTGGTACTGCAGCCTGGCCCTGCCTTGCCTGGCCCAGAGGACCTGCCAGCTGGTGGGGCCTTGACCTCTGCCTCCCAGAGGAAGAAGCCTGCCCAAAAGATTCCGCTCAGCAGAGCACCAGGAGGGCGGCGCCCACAGGGTGGGCAGCACGTTCCCTCCTGCTCCACATGAACCTTCACCCAGAACTGTCTGCTAGAGTTTTCAAATGTACCCACAGGAGCAGAATTTGTTGTGTGTTGTTTTTTGGGGTGGGGGGCTTCAACTACCTAACTCTTTAAGGCAGTGGTTCTCAACCTTCCTAATGCTGAGACCCTTTAATACAGTCCCTCATGTTGTGGTGTCCCCAACCATAAAATTATTTTTGTTGCTTCTTCATAACTGTAATTTTGCTACTGTTATGAATCATAATGTAAATATCTGATATGCAGGATGTATTTTCATTGTTACAAATTGAACATAATTAAAGCATAGTGATTAATCACAAAAACAATATGTAATTATATATGTGTTTTTCGATGGTCTTAGGCGACCCCTGTGAAAGGGCTGTTCAACCCCAAAAGGGGTCGCGACCCACAGGTTGAGAACCGCTGCTTTAAGGGAAGGATGTACTTCTCTTTCTAAAAGCAATGTCTGTGAGAATTCAAATTACACAAGAAGACAGAGTAAGGAGCCGCCTTCCTCCCTCTCTTTTGTTGGGTTCAGCGGGAAGACACACTGTCACGGGTGGCGGCCACGTGGCCCGGGCTGCCCTCCAGGATGACCCCTGACTCGGAAGACTGGCTCCTCCAACCAGCGTTCTTTGAGGAGTCTGGTAGGGGGCAGCTGAAATTTCA
>NW_005871376.1:774648-827207 GCF_000147115.1 Myotis lucifugus
GCTATCCAGTTGTTCCAGAACTATGAAAAAATAAATTTCTGTTGTTTAAGCCACCCAGTCTGTGGTATTTTACTATAAAATCACTGGAAAACTAATACCCTTGTTTTGTTCCTGATCTTCAGGAAAAATTTTCAGTCTTTCACCATTGAGTATGTTGTTAGCTATGGGTATTTCGTATACGTTGTCAGCAGGGTTGGCTTCTCTCCTTGGCTTGCAGATGGCTGCCTTCTCACTGTGTCCTCACATAATCTTTCCTCTGGTGTCTCTTTGTGTGTCTAAATGTCCTTTTTATAAGGACACTAGTAAGATTGAATTAAGGCCTATCCTACTGGTCTCATTTTTACATAATCATTTATTTAAAGGCTCTACCTTCAAATACAGTCATATTCTCGGGCACTGGGGTTAAGGCTTCAACATGTAAATTTTGGGGGGGACATAATTCAGCCCATGACCATAAGGATGCCCACTTTCACTACTTCTATTCAACACACTATTAGAAGTTCCAGCCAGAGCAATTAGACCAGAAAAACAAATAAAAGGAAATTGGAGAGGAAGAAGTAAAATTATCTCAGTTTGCAGATGACATGATTTTATATGTAGAAAACTAATAATTCAAACAAAGCTAAGAAGTGAATTTAGCAAAGTTGCACGGTACAAATTCAACACACAAAAATCAGCTGCATTTTTCATACATCAACAATGAACAATTTGAACAGAAATTAGGTAAACAATTCCATTAACAATATATTAAAAAAGAATAAGATACTTATGAATTCACTGAGGAGGAGGAAGACTTTTACATGGAAAACTACAAAACAATGCTGAAAGAAGTTTAAAAAAGAAATCTGCGTTCATGGATTGGAAACTTAATGTTGTCAAGATGTCAGTACTACCCAAAGCAATCTACAGGTTCAGTGCAATCTCTATCAAAATACCAGTGATGCTTTCCACACAAATGGAAAAATCCATCCTAAAATTCATCTTGAGGGACCCCAAATAACTAACACAATCTTGAAAAGAAGAATAAAGTTGGAGGAGTCACACAGTTCCAGCTTTCAAAAGTTACTACAAATTTATGATAATCAAAACAGTGTGGTACTGGCATAAAGACAGACACATAGACCAGTGGAATAGATTAGAGAGCTTAGAAATAAACCATTACATGTATGGTCAAAAAATAACTCAAAATAGATTTTAAAAAAACTAAATGTAAAAGCTAAAACTATACAACTCTTAGAAGAGAATATAAGGGGAAAGCTTTATCACATTGGATTTGTCAATAATTTCTTGAATATGACACCAAAGACACAGACAACAATATAAAAAATAGAGAAGTTGCACTTCACCAAAATTTAAAACTTTTAGCATCAAAGAACTCTATCAAGACAGTGAAAAGACAACTTCAGAATGAGAGAAAATATTTGCAAATCATATGCCTGATAAGGATTAATATATGGAATATATAAAGAACTTCCACAACTCGACAACAGCAAAACACACAATCCAATTACAAATTGTGCAAAATACTTGGATAGACATTTCTCCAAAGATATACACGTGGCCAATAGCACATGAGTAAATGCTCTACATCACTAGTCATTAGGGCAATGTAAATAAAAACCACAACGAGATACCGCTTCACACCCATTATGATGGCTATAAGTAAACACACACATACACACAGCTATACACACACACACACACACACACACACTAACAAGTGTTGTCGAGCTTATGAAGAAATTTGAACCTTTGTAAATTGCTGGTGAGAATGTAAAGTGGTGCAGCCACTATAGAAAACAGTTTGGTGGTTTCTTAAAAAGCAAAACAGAATTACCATATGATCCAGCACTTCCATTCTCAGACATACACTCACAGGAATTTGAAGCAGTGACTAGAGCACATACTTGCTAGTGTTCATTGAAGCCAAAAAGTGAAAACAAATCATGTGCCCATCAACAGATGAATGGATAAAGAACATGTGGTATAATTCTGATACATGCTACAACATGGACGAACCTTGAGGACATTATGCTAAGGGAAATAAGCCAGTCACAAAAAGACAAATATGGTATGATTCTACTTGTTTGAGTTACTAGCCTACTCTTCTCCACCCTGCCAATTGTCTGTGTTCTCCCACTCTAGTCTTTAGCATAAGCTGTTCTCTCTGCAAGGAGTGCCATTCTCTCCTGCCCCATGATCCATCTTGTGCGGCGCCAGCACAGCCAAGGGTGAACCTGAGTGGGAGCAGTGAAGGATTAGAAAAGACAGACAAGAGAATAAAGCTGAGGCTGGGTGGGATGCTGCCCTCTCTGATGGAGAGACAGCGCCACGGACTACAAGCCGTGTCTTTATTTTATAGCCAGATTCCACGAGGCAAAGTAAGGGTGTGATCAAGATGTTTACAACATTCTCATGGGTTTCGATCCTACTCAATTACATGCAACTGAACTCAATCAAGCCCACATCACTCAGGCACGTGGGGCCACATGTTTGGACCATAGGTTCAAACTTACAACTACAGCTGTTGGCTATAATTATGCTGGAGGGCTCTGCCCTCCAAGCTGGGACTTGCACGTGGCAATGAGAGGACTGTGCCCTCTCATTAGTCCGAGGCTTGAACCTGTCCAAACACTGTAGCTGCTCTCCACACCATCTGGCTAATTCTACTCATCCTTTAGGTGTTATTTAAACATCACTTTATTCAGAGAACCTTCTTGGATATCCTCTCATCCACACACAGTATCTGTAATCCTTCCACCAGGATAGTAGGTATCAGGCCATTTTTTTATTTGCCATTTACTTGTGTTACCCTTATGGGGGAAGGGCCATGTGTATCCTGTGAATTGGTGTGTCTGGAACCTAGCACAGTGCCTGGGAAACAGCAGGTGTTCAGTTATCATTTAAAGAAGGAGGAGCCCTGGCCAGGTGGCTCAGTTGATTGGAGCATCATCCAATACACCAAAAGGTTGTGGGTTTGATCCCTGGTTGGGGCATGTATGGGAAGCAACTAATCAATGTTTCTTTCTCACATCGATGTTTCTCTCTCTCTCTCTCTCTCTCTCTCTCTCTCTCTCTCTCCAAAATCAGTAAAAACATATTCATAGGTGAAAATTAAAAAATAATAATAATAAAATAAAGAAGGAAGGAAATAAAGGAGGGAGGAGTTCGATATAAACTTCCTAAAGGTCAAACCTCCACCTCTATTAAGCTTTAGGGGAAGTATTTGTCTCTCCCTCAATAGCATTCATCAATATATTCCTTCTGTTCTAGATTTCTGTGTACATAATTAGTCCTGTGAGGGCCCCAATTATTTCTGCATTCCCCACAATACTTTGAACATAGTACATGCTGAATAAATAAATGAACAAGCACACACATCCTATATAATAAAAGCCTAATATGTTAAGTGTCCAGTAGTCTGTTCAACCAACCAAAGTGTAATATGCTAATGATATGCTGAGGCTGCTCAACCGCTCACTATGACATGCACTGACCACCAGGAGGCAGATGCTCCGACTGGTAGGTTAGCTTGCTGCTGGGGTCCAGCCGATCAGGACTGAGCAAGACAGGGCAGACACACCCTGGAGCCCTCCTGTGGTCCCTCCCTGGCTGGCCAACCTCTTGTGTTCCTCCCTGGCCCCGATAGTGCACCAGTGGGGTCCCTTGGCCTGGCCTGCACGTCTCGCAATCCAGGACACCTCAGGGGATATCAGAGTCAGTTTTGGCCTGATCCTGAAGGCCAGGCTGAGGGATGAATTTGTGCATAGAGCCTCTAGTTTACAGATAGCATGTTGTAAAAAGAATATTCTGACCTTTTGTTGTCCTTCATATTTAAAGAACAGGAAAGAAGCCAACCACAGGCAGCTACCAACTGCAGACCACTTTGTAGCTTCTAGCAGGTGGCCCTGGGCTGGATATAGGCAGAAGCTGACCTAGGCCTGCACCAGAGCCCCTCCAAGAGGTCCCAGAACCAAACTTGGTGACCAGCTTCAGACCACATTAGAGCACCACCAATTGGCTCCACAAATGACACACTCAAAGAGAGGACCAGGCAGACACCAGAGCCCTTCTACAGTGAATCTCACTCCATTGGGTCAGCCCCCCCCCCCAACAGCTTGTCCCCTAACGTCATGACCAATCTCCACAGCCAGTCAGCATGAGGGTCAATTCCACCCACTGAAATGCCAACAGCAATCAAGGCTCAACTATAATAGGAGGGCACACATAACCCATGCAAGGGACATCAGTAACTCAGGTGACCAGGGTCCTGTGCCACTGGGTGCTAAAGGGAACCTACTACATAAGACACCCTGCCAGGAGTGGGAGACATAGAAGATCTACCTAATAAGTAGAAACAAACACAGGAAGTCAACCAAAGTGAGGAGACAAAGAAACACGTCCCAAGTGAAAGAACAGGACAAAACTTCAGAAAATGAAGTTCATTTCCGGGTCAGGCCACATGCCCAGCATGCAGGCTCAATCCCCAGAAGGGAGTGTGCAGGAGACAGCCAAACGATGATTCCCTCTCATCATTGGTGTTTCTATCTCTTCCTCTCTCTTCTTCTCTGAAATCAATAAAAACATTAAAAGATATAAAGCTACTTAAAAAAGAATGAAATCTTGTCATTTGTGTCAGCATAGATGGACCTTTAGAGTATTATGCTACGTGAAATAAGACAGAGAAAGACAAATACCATAAGATGTCACTTACATGTAGAATCTAAAAAACTAAATGAACAAACAAAATAGAAACAAGTCAAAGATACAGAGAACACACTGATAGTTGCCAGGTGGAAGGGAGCTTGGAAGAATGGGTGAAGAAGATGAAAGGATTAAAAAGTACAAATTGGCAGTTACAAAATAGTTACAGGGATCTAAAGCATAGCATAGGGAATATAGTCAATAATATTGTAATAACTTTTTATGGTGCCAGGTGGGTACTGGAAATATCAGGGGATCACTTTGGAAAGTATATGATTGTCTAACCACTATGCTGTGCACCTGAAACTAATACAATATTGAATGTCAGCTGTAATTGAAAAAATAAAAATAAAGAACAGAAAAGAATCCCCAAAGTCTCCTAAAATGCATCTGGGCCATTTTGTGTTATTGACTACTAATTGTAGCACCACTGATATCAGATAACCAAGTTGAAAATTGTCTTGGAATGTAAAAGTATCAAAATGCAATTTCTTTTGTTGTTATTTTTTAAAATCCTACTTTCCTTCTATTGCATGTTGAATTGTAGATCTTTTAATTTATCGAACAGAAGATTCAGGAGTTAGTGGTGGTGACAGGGGTGGGGTGTAGGAGCAGGGCAGAGAGAGCTCCAGGGCCCTATGTGTGAGCAGGTACCTCCCCTAAGAGTGAGGAAACTAGGAGAGTGTCTATGGGACAAGCCCAGCACTGCCCCTGCCCCAACCACTCCTTTAATCCAAGGGTTCTGCAGACTCTGGCAAGAAGTTGGGGACCTGGGCCACTTCTTTTAGGGACACAAATTCTCCTTTCTAGGAGCCTCAGCTTGTTGGTCTCAGCACCCAACCATTGACTAATAAGCCCATTTCTTCAGCCACAAATTGTATTAACAAATCCCTTCAGGCTCAGCTTCCTTGTCGGCAGGAAGTTCAAGCTTAATAACCTTGAGCAACTAACTCCTGCCTCTGCAGAGGCCAGTCACCAAATCATGGCCAGAATTTTGCCCTCAACAGTTCAGAGGCCCCCAGGCAGACCACATACTGTGACAAAAGATGGAGAGGCTCGCGTGTGTATAGATTGGATTCCTCCAGAATTCCAGATAAAGTGTTTCAGCCTTCACCTGAAGATCATGCAGAATATGGTGGGATCCACATTGGGGGAAATATGTGATAATGATGCTTGGATTAGAAAAAGCACATACTCCTCAAGGTCACAAGAACATCCCTTCGGTGAGTGCGAAACTGAAAGTGACTAAACATTTGATGAGAATCAAGCCCTGGAGGTTGCCACCAGGACTTCCCGCGGAGGAGGACATGGCTCCCACGGGCCTCGTGAGCGCTGGGGAGTCAGTAGAGCGGTGGCATCTAAGCCCCATGGACCAGGGAGAATTAAGTCCTAATACCAGAGCTGTTTCAGATTAAAAAGTGCAAATCATTTTTATGTAAAGATGGTGAGAAAGTGTTCTCATTAAAATATATTTTAAATGCTCAAAACAAAACAAACAAACAGAAAACCAAATCCCTTCATCCACAGGACGGAAGCCCCCAGTGGCATGTTTCAGGTTCATTTGCTGCTGTTCTCAGAAGGTTGAGTATTTTTCTGTCGTCATGGAGGTGAGGATTGAACTTAGAGCCTACAGAGCTGTGATGTACCCCCTCCTTTCGTGAACAGCCCCAATCTCCAGTTCTCCCTACATGTCTAAGGATGGCAGGAGGGAGGGATTCTTCTTCCCGTGGAAAGGCAAGTCAGGACCCCACAAAGGATGGGAATGTCCTAAGTCTGTTGGAAGTAAGGCTGTGTGAACTGAAATCAGTAATGCTGGTCCCAGTCCAGAGCTCTAGCAGCGAGAAACGGGCCCAAGTGCCCTTTCTGGGAAACGGAGATGCTCGGAGACAAGCATGCAGAAACACCACAAGTAGCCTCAAATCAGCAGAGTGAAGAAACCAAAAATACGCCCTAAACACTAACTCCATCAAGTTCCCCAGGCCACAGTCCCTCCCTGAGATGTGCTCATTCTCTGTCTCTAGGTATGGAAAGTCCCTGCCTCATGCTGATGGGGCACTTACCCAGAGCAGTGTGGGAGCTGCTGGGTGGTGACTGCAGGGAGGTCAGAAATCCTGGCAGGTTTCTGGGCCGGAAAAGGTGGGGATCAAGCTCCCTCGAGGATGCCCCACAGTGCGCGCCTTTAAGGCAATCGGGATCTGGCAGTGCTGAGGGGTGAGAGTGTTGGGGAGGCTCCTGGAATGGCAGGAGCGGAGGCTGTAGCCGTTGGTCGTTGGGGAGACAGTTGGAGAAAGTTCTAGGAAGTTCTAGGGAGGAGCTAATGTGTAGGTGGGAGAGAGCAGGAAAAGAAGAATGGGTGGGTTTGGGGCATTCCTTCTTCCACAGATTCTAAGGAAAAGAGCAGAAACCACAGAGATGATTGTCCTACCGTTTCTCCCACCTTTCAAGATACACTGTGAGGCACTGCGGAAGAGGCATAGAGAGGCACACAGAGAACATGCAGAAGGGCAGACAGGGAAGCCGCTGAGACCTGAGTCTGGGGGAGACGAACAGCATTTGACTGTGTAGAGAAAAAGGCACATGGACACCAGCAGGAGAGAGAGGGGGCTGGGAACCTTCCCCAACGAGTGTGGCCTGGAGGCTCAGAAGATCGCAGAACAACCCTAGTTGGAGCCCAGGGCCCGCAGGCCTGCCGAGGCTCAGCGGGTAATGTTCTACCAGAACGGGCAGGCGATGCTCCTATAACAGGCAACCCAGCCCAGGGCAAGTTCCTGGCTTTCAGGACCTGGATTTCCTGCTGTGTTTTTAATGACCACATCTGGGACGACAACCTTGGCTTCCTTTTGGAAAATTTCTCCTGGGAGATTCAGGGAGTCGGTGGAAATTTATGCGCTCCAGATGAATTAAGTCAGGATCTCTGCGGGTCAGGCCTAGACAGCAGTATTTTTTAAATGCTTCCCATGAGATTCTAATGATCAGTCAGGCCTGAGAATCACTGTATTAAACACAGATCGGTGGCAGGCACTTGCCAATGCCCGAGGTACAAAGATGAATACCTGTTCTTGAAGAACTCACAGCTGAGCAAGGAAGATTAGCATCAGAACAAGCAACCACAACAAGATTGCCAACAGTGTGCTGAGTTCAGCCACTGAAGCATTTTTAGGGTGAAGAGGAGGGTATATTAATCCTGTATTTTATTTTATGCATTTTATCTTGGTTTGATATCTTGAGGGCCTTGTGGCTGGGACAAACTGCTCTTCCCAGGGTTAACTGATGCCTAGAGATAGTGAACAGGTTGCCTTGGAACAACACACTTTTCATATACAAACCAACCAATCTCGAGTCTGTACCCTAACCATCTGCTTTGTCTAACTCCCACCCACCAGCCAATATCTCCCTGCCTTAATCACCCCAGGGCCAGGTACCAGAAAACTAGAGGTCACCCCTATAATCCAGAGCCTGTTGACATTATGCAAATGACTCCATCCTACACTTCTTCAGCTGTTTAACCTGCCTCACCCCTCCCCTACAGTGGAAAACACAGTAATGGCTCTGGGACACGCATGCTCCTCATTCCTTCTGCCCCCCCCCCGAGACTCTGGTACTTTCCCGGGTGGTGTGGTGTGTGCTCCTTTAACTTGGAAACTATAAGTAGTACATTCTTCTCTCAATGGCATTGACCTCTGTGTCATCACCTGGCCACCTCTATAAGTTAAAAATCGCCCTAGTACAATCAAGACATAGGCTCTGGTTGTCAGGTAGGAGTGATGATCAGCGAAAGCTTTGAGAGAGAAACTGGAGAAGGGCATCCCATGTGCAAAGGCACTGAGGCTTAGAAGGGCCCCAGGGGCTGGTGCACTAACACCGGGTGGGATTGCTGGAACGCTGAGCACAAGTGACCAAGTGGTGTTGGGGTGGGAACAGCATGCGGGTCTCGGGCTGGATCAGAAAATGTCAGGGGCAGCGTGGGATGCCTCCTTTGGCTTTGTCACGCAGCTTACAGCATCTCCAAGAGCTGGACAGAAGGCAAGAGAATATTCAACAGGGAGGAAAACTGGCTTCGTGGGGAGTTGATCCTGAAATAATATTTCCTTTGGCCAAAACCGGTTTGGCTCAGTGGATAGAGTGTCGGCTGCGGACTGGGGGGTCCCAGGTTCGATTCTGGTCAAGGGCATGTACCTGGGTTGCGGGCACATCCCCAGTAGGAGATGTGCAGGAGGCGGCTGATCGATGTTTCTCTCTCATTGATGTTTCTAACTCTCTATCTCTCTCCCTTCCTCTCTGTAAAAAATCAATAAAATATATTTAAAAAAAAAATTAAGACTAGAACTTCCTCTTTTAGAATTATTTACCTGAAAAATATAAAGACACTAATTTGTAAAGGTATATGTAGCCCTGTGTCAAGTTTCTTCTTGATGACAATGACAGCTTCCAGTGACTGAGCATGATTATGTATGTGTTAAGCATTGTGAAGGCATGTGACAAGCACTATGTCATTTCATTCTCCCTGTGACTCTATCCTCACTTTGCAGCTGAAGCTTGGAGTCCATAGTTAGCCAAACCTCAGATCTCCCAACCAAATCTCCCTGAACCCAAAGCCTGTCTTCTGACCCCCTCACTGGAATGTCCTGGGCCACTACCTTCCCAGCTTCACCCAAAGGCCCGTGGACACAGACAGCCCTTTGTTGAACAAGCTCTACCTCTTATTCAGAATTCACCCAAACGGCAATGGCCACAGGACTGTTTGGATCCTGCCTCTTTGACACGTATGTCCTTGCCTCACCCTGGCCCTTCATTCATTCCGTTGACAGACATTCTCTGGAGTCCTCTCCGGGCCAGGTGCTGTGTCCCTGTGAGGGTGCATCGCCCCTTGTCGCCTCTGTGTGCAATTAGAAAACAGTAAGTGGTCTAAACTGGGTCTGGAGACAACGTTAACTGGTCCCTCTGGGAAAGGTGACTGGAATAGCACCAATTCAATTTAAACATCCACTGGGCCCACCATGTGCAAAGTACCCTAAGCTCCAGGGATTTCTTCCAGGATAAATACAACACCATGTTTGCCTCCACAGTTTAATGGGAAAGACGGGTATTTACTTAACCAACAGGGAAATCAGGCAGCCTGTGATAGAATCTATAATAAGATAGACCTGTGAGCAGCAGGGACACTGGAGGGAAATGAGATCAGAAATGAGGAAGAGGTATTTGCAATGAGTCTCTGAGGCTGCTTACTCTGAGCTCATCCATTTCCCTTGAGGGGGACTAGAACTCATTCATCAAATCCTCCAGCCTGCCTGAGCCCGAGCTGTGACATCTGGTTGTGTCCCTGCAGCGTCTCCTTAGATCAGCTGCCCTACGCACCTCATACCTGCTCCTGGCTCATGGCTGCTGGCTGGGCCGACAGAGCACCTCGCCAACAGGTCCTTGCGCCAATCAATCCCTCTGAGCAGCGTTTAGTTTGAGGGCTGACTGCCTAGCGCTGCCCAGAGGAGGCCTGAAACCACCGACAGACACCAATTGCGCACTGGGAGCTGCCAGACACCTGGCCCGTGTTTCAGAGCATTTGCGAACATCAGCCAAGGAAGGAAAAGCAGGCCTGGGACAAGGCCAGGTTCTTGCTCTTCACAGGGGAGGCTTTCGAGACCTAAGAGGAAAAACGAGGGTGTCTTCCTGGGCCTCTCACCTCCCTCTTCTCCTGGGTCTTGCCCAGGATGCCTACCTGGGCAGGGGGCTTTGTTAGTACGGAAAGGACCTGCTAAGATCAAGGTGGACCCTCTTGGGAACTCAGACAGACTGTCTCATTCTAGATGGAGGCATATATGGGTGTAATTATTTTTCAAAGCAACCCCAGGCGGATGTGGGTGGAAAGGCTGGGGAGCCTCAACCTCCATGGTTCTAGAGCAGGGGTGGGCAAACTTTTTGACTCGAGGGCCACAATGGGTTCTTAAACTGGACCGGAGGGCTGGAACAAAAGCATGGATGGAATGTTTGTGTGAACTAATATAAATTCAAAGTAAACATCATTACATAAAAGGGTACGGTCTTTTTTTTTTTTAGTTTTATTCATTTCAAACGGGCGGGATCTGGCCCGAGGGCCGTAGTTTGCCCACGGCTGTTCTAGAGGGAAGATGGATCCAGCGACCAGAGGCAGTTTTCTGCCCAGCATAAGGCCAGCTCCCAGGGATGGGATGGCCCGTTCCCTCCTGGGCCATCTAGGGAACCACAGAGACCTATCAGCAAACATTTGGACCCATGGTGCCAGGTTAGGGCCACGGCAGAAGGAATTCCACTCTCAGGTCAAGGGGTTTGGAGCAGTGGCTTCAACCTGTATTCTGTGGAGCTGCTTTAGGAATGAGTCTGTTAGTAAATATTTAAAACTCACTGGATTAATTGATAGTAACTTGCTTCTTTTGTCTTTGCTATCTGCTCTTCTATGTTCTTTATATGCGTTCTCCCCTTTTATCCTCACGAATGTTTCATGAAGTAGGGAATTATATCCCCATTTTTTAGATGAGGACACTGAGGCACAGAGAGTGTGACAGACTTGCCCAAGGCACACAGCTAGTGAATGGTGGGCTGCACCTAAGCCAGAGACTCTAGGCCTCTGTTCTTTCCCTCCATGTGCTCTCGATTCATCTTCCCCAAGTCTAAGGGTAATCAGACAATCAATGGATCTGGGCTGCCTGTCACTACCTGAGCCAATTAAGCAGAGACAGGGTTGAATCATACATGAGCAGATATGGGAGAGCAGCAGGTCATCCACAAAAATCTGCTCTGCCCCCCACCATAAACCAGCTGCTTATATTGGGTAGAAGGACAAAGATTACATGGGGAAGCAGGCAAAAGGGTATGCCAAATGGGCAATTTACAGTTAATGTGGGCTGGAGATTTGCAAAGGCTGGGGGTCTTCAAAAGGCTGGTGATATGCAAAGGGCTGGGGGTCTTCAAAGGGCTGGTGGCTCTGGTTTCTGCAACAAGGTTGTTAATCTTTTCATGATAATAGGCAGCTCCCGGATGGAAAAGATGGGACAAATTTCCAGGTGAGCTCCCAGTCCCACATGCAACTCCCAGCCAGGTTAGAATGTACCTTCTTTAATCAGAACAAAACAATCACGGTTAATAGAGCATGATTAATATTTCTTACAATTACAGCTGGTCCCCAAAAGTCTATTTCTGCCCCTATCATAAGGACTGGGGCTTGGTATCTCTGTCTTTATCAGCTGGGCCTAGGCAGCACCTTCCCTCTAACAAACCCTGTGTCCCACTTTCAGGGTCCCCTCCAGGCCACCAGGGACTTCCCGGGTTGATCCTGTGGGAGAGGGAAGCAGCTGGTGGGAGTATGGGGCCTTCCTGAAAGGCTGGCCTGGGTCCAGTCCATTGCAGGTACAGTCTGGGTATTTTTTGATAGGATGTGAGAGGGAGAGGCCTCTGAAATGAGGGGCTTTAGGGCGATTTCCTACGCTGGTTGGCCAAAGAAGGGCCACTGGTCACATGGGGGTAACTGACTGCCCCTTCTCAGGAAGAGTACCACTGTGGGAGCCACCTCCACTCCTAGTCTCACACTTGAGAATAGCATTTCCCACGGTCAGGCCCCCTCACTGCACTGCCTGAGAGTCTTCTGGTACAATCCCCACTCTGTCCCAGGGCCTCCCCTCCCCCTGCCCTGGAATGCCCTCCTTTACCCTGCTTCCAAAGCTGACCTCTCCAAGGCCCACCTCATGCCCATCTCCTCCTTCAAGCTTTCCTCAGTGATCCTCTGGACCTATCCATAACTCATTAGCTGACGTGTCATACTTAGACTTCCTACCTACCCAAGTCTTGTCTTCTCAAGTAGATGGTTAAATACCTTGAGAGCAGCTACTGTGTTTTTGTAGTGACAGAAAGTCCTTAGGAAAACTGTCCTTTAAGGGCTTGGGCTCCCCAGACCAATGCTACGTGGTGATGAGACTGTCTTCCTTTAGTCATCAAATTGTCTACTACATTAGTAGAGCCCACAGACCTTGAACTATAAATAAGTGACACCATGGCTTCCCCCAGGGGCCCCTTGAAGGAGGTTCGCCTCTGCAGACAGCTAGTCACCACACCCACTGGAGCCCTCACAGACGACCAACTCAAGAGTCTGGGGTGTCCAGGAAGGTGCCAGGCCCTCTCTGCCAGCACTGACAATGTGCCTCTGCCCGCAGTGGGGAGAAGTGGGGCTCCTCACTCTCCTCCAGGCTGGGCTCCTCCCTTGTCCCCAACCTGGCTAAGACAGGAGGCAGCATTACGACTTGCTTTCTGACCTGTTCATATCTAGTGAGCATATCACATCTCTTATCGTGTATCATTTCATAGTAGCCCCCCCAGCACACCCCTCTGTGCAGGGCCCACGGGGTCGGTTCCACCTGTGGAAGTAGGACATTAGTTTCAAGTAGACCAAAGACACCGCGTCTTTATTTCCCGGCTGCATTTTAGCATCGAGTGCTGCACTTTGCAGGTGCTCAGTAAGTACGTGTTGAGGGATGAATGGATGAATGGAGCTTCTGAAAAGCTCATGTCTTTTCCTCTGAGTCAGGCGCCTTCCTTCCAGATGCTCAGTGTTGATTACACCATCATCACAATGTTGGAAAGGTTCCCTGTGATGCTGATGAAACAGATCAGAATATGTATTCTGTCTGTTTTTCCCCTGGGCCAGCCAAAGCACGGTCGTACATACGTGTGCTCTGTACTCAGGACTGTGCTCCTGAAAAAAGTCTAAAGATTTGTGAATTGGATCCTATTATGACTTCTCACATGGGAAAACTTATATAAGTGAATAATTATGACCTAATAGTCATTTCCCTTTGGGTTTGCTTAAAGCTATATGTCCTTGATATGTAACTATTAAAGCATAATGTTAAATACTAGTAAGGGTAAAATCATCACTTTCATACAGACATAAAGTAAACACATGTTAAAAATTTTATCTGTCATTATTAATGAGGGGACTGGTAAGTTTTTGCAACCAAACCAGTTCAAAGAGTAACCCAAAGAATGGCCAGGCTGATAGACCAGGAATATTGAAAGGAACATGCAAATGGCGACAAAGCTGGTTTCTTCCACAGTTGGAGGGGGAAGTCATTGAACTTCCACTGGCAGAATTTATTCACTTGTCTGCAGACAAGACTTATTCTGAATTGCTTTTAGTTACCTACAATTACGGAGTTGTGTAAGACCGCAAGTCAACTGAAGGCGCAGAATCAGAGAACCTGGAAGGGTGCCCTCTATGCAGGTTCCCATTGCAGGCCCTCAGAAATCTCGTTTGCTTATTATAAACTTCCTACATGACAGAAGTGACGTCTGAGGTCAATGGAGAAAGGACAGACTATCCAATCAATAGTGCTGGGGCAACTGAATTAAATTAGATTATGACACAATACTTTGCATAGAACAAATTTCAGGTGAATTTAAAAAAATTAATAAAACAGCCCTGGCCGGTGTTGCTCCATGGTCAGAGCATCAGCCCACACACCGAAGGGTCTCAGGTTCGATTCCTGGTCAAGGACATGTACCTGGGTTGCAGGATCTCCACTCGCCACCCCTCACCCTTATCGAAGTGCGTGTGGGAAGCCACCAATCGATGTGGCTCTCATCTCTCTCTCTCTCTCTCTCTCTCTCTCTCTCCCTTCTTATTCCTCCCTCCCTTCCTTCCACTCCCTCTAAAAATCAATGGGAGAAAAAATAATAGAGGAAATACAGGAAAGTATCTTTTTGACCAAAAACAAGCCAAGGTCAGAAATATGATAGAAAAGACACAAGCTTTATGACAAAAGATTGATAGCGTTAACTATATTTATTTATTTATTTTTTTAAAATATATTTTATTGATTTTTTACAGAGAGGAAGGGAGAGAGAGAGAGTTAGAAACATTGATGAGAGAGAAACATCGATCAGCTGCCTCCCGCACATCTCCTACTGGGGATGTGCCCGCAACCCAGGTACATGCCCTTGACCGGAATCGAACCTGGGACCTTTGAGTCCGCAGGCCGACGCTCTATCCACTGAGCCAAACCGGTTTCGGCAACGTTAACTATATTTAAAAGAAAACAAAAAATAATTTTTTCATCAAGAGACCCCACATATAGAATAGTGTATTGCATATAGCCAATAACACCCCCACATACAAAATTCACAAAGAGCTCTTACAAATCAGATCAGGAAAAGACTAACAAGCCAACAGAAAGGAAAGGAAAACTACAGGAAGAGACTGGAGTCCAAGTTTCTCAGTAGTTTACTCCAGCTGCCTCTCCAATGTCTTTCAGATGAGCACCAGCCCCTCAAACCATTCAAATAACCCAGACACGGTGTAGGTCAGGCATTCCCTCAAAACCAACTGTGTCCCACTCTGACTCCAGGCCCAGATTCCTCAGACACCAGACTGACCCACAGATGTGAACAATTCAAGTTTCTTGGAAGAGGGTCTTAGGTATTTGCAATGACCACCAAGAACTAGTGGTTCATTGATTATTATGCTAGGTGAACTAAGCCAGTCAGAGAAAGAAAAATACCATATGATCTCACTTAAATATGGAGTCTAATGAACAAAATAAACTGATGAATAAAATAGAAACAGCCGCATGGATACATGGAATAGACTGACAACTGTCAGAGGGGAGGGAGGAAGGAGAAACAGAGTGAAAAAGGGTGAAGGGATTAGCCAAAAGATCATATATGCATAACCCATAGACACAGACAACAGTGTGGTGATGACCAAAGGGAAGGAGTGGGTGAGGATTAGGTGGAGGCAAAGGAGGGAGGGGGGGACATCTTTAATAGTGTCAACAATAAAAATAAAGTTTAAAAAAACCCTAGTGGCTCATCCCAACTCTGCTTTGACCTGTGGTTACCTTGCACTTGGAGAATGATGTCAGGTCCTTGTCCTTTGGCCTGTATGTGGTCATGGTCTTTGTTTTTGTTTTTACCCTACCTTGTGGTGTTTTGTGAAACATCATTGAGATGATTTTTACAAAGAGCTAAAAGGTGGGATGGGGTTGGGGGGCGGGTGGGAAGTAAATCTATAGTAAGGACTCCCTGAGTGCCTGCATGTGCCTCTCAAAGCTGTCTTTGAGAGTTCAACCTTGTCTATTTCTTCAGTCTTCCCAACAATTCTGTAAGTTATTTTCCACACTGACATAGTTTCCTTTTTGCTTACCCCAGTTAGAAGGACATTATTTTCTGGAACTAAACCTTGACAGATGTGGGTCAAAGAGAAAAATGGCCAATAATGTAAGGAAAGGGATATAATTGTACATAGAAAGGTATTTTTTAAAAGTACGAGTACCATGTATAAGACTATGCTAACCAACTTGAATGCACTGATAAAATGGATAGCTTTTCAGAATATATAAGGTATTTAAATTTATAAAAAAATACAAAGAGACAAATAACAATGAAAATTTTGCAAATGTTATCAAAGAATAATTACTTTCTGGACATGTACTAGACCCAGATGATTTTATGAGAAAATAATTTCTAAAACAGCAGAATATTTTATTTAACATTAATTTTTTTCATGAAAAGTAGCTCTTGGGCCCTAGCTGGTTTAGCTCAGTGGATAGAGCATCGGCCTGCAGACTTCCAGGGTCCTGAATTTGATTCTGGTCAAGGGAACATGCCTGGGTTGTGGGCTTGATCCCCAGTGTGGGGAGTGCAGGAGGCAGCCGATCAATGATTCTCTCTCATCATTGATGTTCTATTTCCTCTTCCTCTGTGAAATCAATAGATATATCTACACTAATAAAAGACAAACATGCAAATTGATCGTACCTTCGCTATGCCTTAAGCCACACCCACCAGCCAATCAGAGTGACTATATGCAAATTAACCCAACCAAGATGGCGGCCGGCAGCCATGGAGCTGGAGCAAGCAGGAGGCGTGGGATGCCTCCTTTCCTTAAATAAATTCAATTTTCTTTAAAAACAAAAACAAAACAGTATGAAGATTCCTCAAAAAATTAAAAATGGAATCTATAATAATAAAAGCATAATATGCTAATTAGACTGGACATTCTTCTGGACGACCTTCCAGACAAAGCCGGGGCTGCGAGGGAAGCCCAGGTCCTGGGTGCCAGAGGGAAGCCAGTGCTGGCAGCTGGGGTAAGGAAGGCCTAGTCTTGCACAAATTTTTGCACTGGGCCTCTAGTCATTATATAATCCAGGGGTCCTCAAACTTTTTAAACAGGGGGCCAGTTCACTATCCCTCAGACCGTTGGAGGGCCGGACTATAGTTTAAAAAAAACTATGAACAAATTCCTATGCACACTGCACATATCTCATTTTGAAGTAAAAAAACAAAATAGGAACAAATACAATATTTGTATTTGCATGTGGCCCACGGCCATAGTTTGAGGACCCCTGAAATCTAACAATTCCACTTCTGTGTATATACTCAAAATTATTGAAAGCAGGAACTTGAAGAGATATATCATGAAGTACTTGGAGTAAGTAGTCAAATTCACTGAGACATACAGTAGAATGCTGGTTGCCAGGGGCTGAGGAGAGGGGAGAATGGGGAGTTATTGGTTAATTGGGAGTTTCAGAATTGCAAGATGAGAGTGCTCTGGAGATGGATGGTGGTGATAGTTGCACAACAATGTGAATGTACTTAATGCTGCTGAATTATACACTTAAAATGGTTTTAAGTGATAAATTTTATGGTTACAGATTTTACCATAATCTAAACAAGTAAAGTTTTCAAGTAAAAAAACAACATAAAAACACATCTAAGTCAACTTAAAATGAGAGCTACATTAAATCATAAATATATATGGAGAAAATGATAAAATTTTAATATTAACGAAGTCTTGATGTTTTTTGTTTTTTTGTTTATTTTTGTTAATCCTTACCCCAAGATATTTTTCCATTGATTTTTAGGGAGAGTGGAAGAGAGAGGGAAAGACAGAGAGAAACATTGATGTGAGAGAAATACATCAATTGGTTGCCTCCTGCATGAGCCCTGACCAGGGCCCAGACCAGGGAGGAACCTGCAACCAAGGTATGTGCCCCTGACTGGAATTGAACCCAGGACCCTTTGGTCTGCAGGCCGATGCTCTATCCACTGAGCCAAACCGGCTAGGGCAGAAGTCTTGATGTTTAAAAAAAAAAAAGTTGAATCAATGAAGGGATACCGATATACCTAGTTAAAATCCTATATAATAAAGAACTAATATGCAAATGGTCATCACACCCTCATGCTCTCCTGCCCTTACGCCGGGGCCAGAGGACCTGGGGCTGGGCTGGAGGACCTAAGGCTGTGCCTCCCCATGCCCTGCAGGGCTTGACGGGGGTGGGGCCAGCCAGGTCTGGGTCTTGTGCAATTTTGAGGCACACAGGTTGGTGGGGACTTGACTCTGGGTCCTGCAGCGCGCCCCAGACTCTGACAGGAGGGAGATTTTCATATACATTTTACTAATTTTCTTTCATCTCTGACACTTCTATTATAGAGAAAGGGCAAATAGCAATATTAAAATATTTCCTCTAATTAATTCTCTTTTAATGTGCATGAATTTTGTGCACTGGGACACTAGTCATACAATATAAAAATATCCTTTCTCTTTAAATATATTTATAGGTGTAAAGTAATTCCAATAAAAATTTTTGAGTTTTCAGTGAAAGTTTACAAAATAAGTCTAAATATCATTTGGAAGAATGATTGTAGCTGAATAGTCAAGAAATTTTTTTCAAAAGAAAGTTAATGGGGTGTGAAGGGGAGAAGAGCATGTCCTATCTAATTTTCAAAGCTACAATAATGAAAACATAGTTCTGTCACGAGAATAAACAGCTCAGTGAAACATAATTGGCAGTCCAGGAACAACTATAACAATGAGTAAATATTTACTATATGATAAAAGAGATTTAAAGGCTAGGACAACTGACTATTCAAAAAAATTCCAACAGCTCAAGTAGTTAAACATGAAATACAAAAATATAAAAGAATGAGAAGATTAATATAAAATATTTATATGACATTGAGGAGGGAAAGGCCTTGCTAAATTAAAAGCAAAGAAAGAAACGAAAAACAAAAAAATTGAATGTTTCTTATCAAATGCCAATAAACAAGAGTCAAGCAACAAACAAGGAAATAATATTTACAACAGATGACAAAAGATTAATATATAGAGATCCATTACATATCAATGTGAAAAAATATCATTTTACATGAACAAACAATTCACAAGAGAAGAAATAAAAATATGACTACACCATGTTCCAGCTTACTAGCGATCAAAGAATGCAAATTGAAACTAGGTACATTTTGATACATAATGCATACCCAAAGCTTTAAAAATGTTTATACAATTTAACCTAGAAATTCTACTAGGAATTTATCTTAAGGAAATGCCCACATGTTTGTGGTATCTATAATAAAAGCGTAATATGCTAATTAGACCTGATGGCTGAACAGCGGAACGACCATCCAGGCAACCTTCTGAATGACCTTCCGGACAAAGCCAGGGCTGCAAGGGCCAAACTCTTTGTATGAATTTCGTGCATCAAGCCTCTAGTCTATATATATATAAAAGCATAATATGCAAGTCGACTGGATGGTGGAATGATTGGTTGGCTATGACATGCACTGACCACCATGGGGCAGACACTCAACACAGGAGCTGCCCCCAGCCTACAGGCCCCAATGACCTGATCAGGGCTTGCCAGCCAACCTCTTGGTCCCTCCCCCCAGCTGGCAGGCTCCGATTGCCCAATGGGGAATATCAGGGGTGGGTGGTGGTGAATGCGGGCAGCACCGGGCCCTGATCACCCCACTGGTTGCCCCACACACAGAGGACAACTGGCAGTGGCAGGGGGTGGGGCCAGCTGCCAGCAGCCTGGGAAGATCGGCCCTGATCACAGGCCAGGCCTAGGGACCCTACCTGGGCACAAATTTCGTGCACCAGGCCTCTAGTTATTTATAATAATAAACATCAGGAAATCAAATAAGTCTAATAAGAAGGAATAAGACTTTTTATATGATAGTATTTTATACAGGAGAAACCACAACTAAAAATGTAGGAAATGCACCATTAAAAATAATATAAAGTCCAGCCAGCATAGCTTGGTATTTAAGCGTTAACCTATGAACCAGGAGGTAATGGTTCAATTCCCAGTCTGGGCACATGCCCGGGTTGCGGGCTCCATCCCCAGTGGAGGCCATATAGGAGGCAGCCAATCAATGATTCTCATCATTGATGTTTCTATCTCTCCCTCTCCCTTCCTCTCTAAAATCAATAAAAAATATTTTTTAAATAGTCTGTAATACTAAAAGGGTAATATGCTAATTAGACCAGATGTCTTCTGGACATCCTTCCTGACCAAGCTGGGGCCGGGGGGAAGCAGCCCGGGTCCCGGGTGCCTGCGGGTGGCCGGAGGAGGGAAGCCCGGGTCCCGGGTGCCAGAGGGAAGCCAGTGCCAGCAGCCGGGAGAAGGAAGGCCTTACTCTTGCACAAATTTTCATGCTCTCTAGTCCTATATAATAAAAGAGAAACATGCAAATTAACTGTCCCTCCATTACGCTCACGCCATGCCCACAAGCCAATCAGGAGTGAGTATGCAAATTAACCCAACTAAGATGGCAGCGGCCACAGAGCTGGAGCGAGCAGGAGGCTTGGGTTGCCCCTGGCGATGGAGGAAGCCAAGCTTCCCGCCTGCCCTGGCAGGCCCTGTCTCCGCTCAAGGCTACAAAGTTCCAATTATAGAAGATAAATAAATCCCAGATACCTGCTTCCAGCCAACAGTGGCCTCCGCTCAAGGGAGGGTGGGGAGCCTGGGTTGCCAGGACCTGGGCTCCGCTTAAAGCTACAAAGTTTCAATTATAAAAGAGAAATAAATCCCAGAAAAAAATAGAAAAAAGAAAAAAAGGAAAGGCTAGGAGCTTGGGTCACTGGGGGGCTTGGCCAGCCTGAAAACGGCCCTCAGCCCCTCACCCAGGTTTGCTTAGGCACCCCAGCGGGAACCCCACCCTGATCCGGGATACCCTTCAGGGCAAACCAGCTGGCTGCCACCTGTGCACCAGGCCTCTATCCTATATAATAAAAGGGTAATATGCAAATTGACCCTAACAGCAGAATGACTGGGAATGACTGGTCACTATGATACACACTGACCACCAGGGGGCAGACGCTCAATGCAGGAGCTGCCCCCTGGTGGTCAGTGCGCTCCCACAGGGGGAGCTCTGCTCAGCCACAAGCCAGGCTGATGGCTGCCAGCACAGAGGTGGCGGCGGGAGCCTCTCCTGCCTCCTTACAGAGCTAAGGATGTCCGACTGCAGCTTAGGCCTGCTCCTCGCTGGCAAGTGGACATCCCCTGAGGGCTCTCGGGCTGCCAGAGGGATGTATAACTGTCCGCTTAGGCCCATTCCCCCAGGGAGCGGGCCTAAGCCAGCAGGTGGACATCCCCAGAGGGGTTGCAGAATGCGAGAGGGCACAGGCCGGGCTGAGGCCCCAACCCCCGAGTGCACAAATTTTTGTGCACCGGGCCTCTAGTAATAATATAAAAGCCCTAGCTGGTTTGCTCAGTGGCTAAGCCCTCGGACTGAAGGGTCGCAGGTTCATTCCAGTCAAGGGCATGTACCACGGCTGCAGGTTCAATCCCTGGGCCCGGCTGGGGTGCGTGAAGGAGGCAACCAACTGATGTGTCTCTCTCACATTGATTTTCTCTCTGTCTCTCCCCATTTCTTCCACTCTCTCTAAAAATTGATGGAAAAAATATCCTCAGGTGAGGATTAATAAATAACAATAATAATAATATAAAAAATACTTAGTGCTATAGGAAGATGCACACAATCATAGCAGTCAGGGTCCCAAGAGGAACTTCATGGCACACTCAAATGGGAAGAAATCTAGAAGGGATTAATAAAAGGGCTACTTACAAAGCTGAGGGCAGAGTGTAGAGGGAAACATAAGGGGTAGTAATAACCTAGGACTAGCAGCAGCACTACCATAGGTCTCAGAGGATGCAGGGGGAGCAGGGCAGGGTGAGATGAGGGTGAAATGAGGGAGACAGCTATGATGCAAACCTTGAGGAGGCATTCGCCTTCAGGGTTGTGCAAGTGAGAGAGCATGCCACCTTACATTTTTGCAGCCCATGTACCTCCCTCAATGCATTGCAGTCTGAGCCCTGGGGGAGGGAGCTATTAAAAGAAACTGGAAAAAAAGAAAAAAGAAACTGGAAGATAATCCTGCAGAGAAGCCTGCTCAGAGAGGAGCAGTGACCTTTAATGGGGACCACAGGTAGCCCAAGGTGACCCACAGGGAGGCTGCCTGAGATAAATACCCTGTCCTCACCGTCCTCCATCCTCTTATCTCTGTAGGGTTTCTCCTCACCACAACCCATCTAGAAGCCAGAGGGCAAGACTGCTCCACAGACATCCTCCGGGGCAGACAGCAAGGCCCAAGAGAGGTAGAGTGGACCCAATGGGTACAGAGATATCCAGTAGAACAACACAGAAAGAAGCAACATGAGCAGGTTCCAAACCAATAGCTACAATCGCTTGATTGCATCCTTTTCTCTTGTGCTTGATTTAATCTCGGGTTGTTTTGTACAGTAACGCCCTCTACAGCAGTGGTTCTCAACCTTGGCTGCACATTAGAATCACCTGGGAATCTTTTTAAAATCCTGATTTCTGGGCCTCACCCTCCGGAAATTCTGTTTCTTTGTTACTAATGTTGTGGCTTCACCCCACAGGCTTGTAGCTTAGGAGCAACAGGCTTGCAAATAGTAATAGAAACAGAGCCACTTTATTTTCCTTTTTTTCCCCTTTTTATTGAATTAATTGGGCTGACACTGGTTAACAAAATTATACAGGTTTTAGGCGCACAACACATCATCTGTGCACTGTGTTGTGTGTTCACCACCCCAAATCAAGTCTCCTGTCATCACCATCTATGTCCCGTTTATGCACATCTACCTCCCCCGGCCCTCCTCCACCCAGCAATCACAACACTGTTGTCCATGTCCATGAGGTTTTTTTCTCTCTCTCTTTTTTTTTTCTCAATCCCTCCACTCCCACAACCCAGTCCCCCAACCCACCCCCTGACAGCTGCCAAGCTGCTCTCTATCTATGAGTCTGTGTCTATTCTGGTTGTTAGTTCATTTTGTTCATTAAATTCCACATCTGAGTGAAATCATGTGGTATTTGTCTTCCTCTGACTGGTTTAGTTCACTTGGCATAATGTTCTCCTGGTCCATCTATGCTGTCAATAAAGGTAAGATTTCCTTCTTTTTTTACAGCGGAATAGTGCGCCACCGTGTAAATGTACCACAGCTTTTTTATCCACTCATCTACTCACTTGGGCTCTTCTACGGATTGCTGTACGAGTAAATAAGGTGGCAATGAACATAAGGGTGAATATATTCTTTTGAATCATTGTTTTGGATTTCTTCTGATAAATTCCCAGAGATCTCTGGGTCATAAGGCAGTTCCATTTTTCATTTCTTGAGGTAATGCCATACTGCTTTCCACAGTGGCTGCACCAATCTGCATATCCACCAACAGTGCACGAGGGTTCCCTTTTCTCCATGTCCTCGCCAACATTTGCTGTTTGTTGATTTATTGATGATAGCCATTCTGACAGGTGTGAGATGACACCTCATTGTGGTTTTAATTTGCCTTTCCCTGATGATTAGTGATGTTGAGCATCTTTTTATATATCTATTGAACATCTATATGTCCTCTTTGAAGAAGTGTCTATTCAGGTCCTTTACCCATTTTTTTTATTGGATTGTTTTGTTTTTTTGGTGTTGAGATGTATAAATTCTTTATAAATTTTGGATATTAAGCCTTTATCTGATGTATCATTGGTGAATATGTTCTCCCATTCAGTGGGTTGTCTTCTCGACTGTTGATAGTTTCCTTTGCTGTGCAAAATCTTTTTAGGTTGTTTATTTGTTTGTTTTGTTTCCCTTGTCCAAGGAGATATCTCTGCAAAAATATTGCTACAAGAAATGCCCAAGATTTCACTGTTTCCATTCTTATATTTAAGTCTTCAATCCATTTTGAGTTTATAATTGTGTACGGTGTAACAAAGTGGTCTAATTTTGTTTTTTGCAAAATTTTCAACACCATTTATTAAATAGACTATCTTTACCCCATTGTATATTTTTGCCTCCTTTGTTAAATATTAATGGTCTATAAAGGTGTAGGTTTACTTCTGGGCTCTCTAGTCTGTTACATTGATCTATATGTCTGTTTTTATGCCAGTACCATGATGTTTTGATTACTACGGCCTTGTAGGATAGTTTGATACCCAGTAGGGTGATTCCTCCAACTTCGTTCTTCTTCCTCAAGATTGCTGTGGCTATGCTGGGTCTTTTGTGGTTCCATATACATTTTTTAGAATATTTGTTTTAGTTCTGTGAAATATGCTATTCATATCTTAATAGGAATTGAGTTGAATCTATAGATTGCTTTGGTTAGTGTGGACATTATAATGATGTTAATTCTTCCAATCTGTGACCACAGTATATGCTTCCACTTATTTGTATCTTCTTCAATTCCTTTCTTCAGAATCTTATCATTTTTTCTGAGTACAGGTGTTTTACATCCTTAGTTAAATTTATTCCTAGGTATTTTATTCTTTTTGAAGCAATGTGAATGTGTTTGTTTTTTAAGTTGCCTTTTCTAATAGTTCATTATTGGTGTATAGAAATGCAACTGATTTCTGGATATTTATTTTGTATCCTGCTACTTTACTGAATTCATTTATTAGTTCTAGTAGTTTTTTGGTGGAATCTTTAGGGTTCTCTATGTATAATATCATGACATCTGCAAATAAGGACAGTTTTACTTTTCTAATTTGGATGCTTTTTATTTTTCTTCTTATCTGATTGCTGTTGCTAGGACTTCCAGTACTATCCTATATAATAAAAGCCTAATATGCTAAGTGTCCAGTCATCAGTCATCTGTTCAACCAATCAAAGCATAATATGGTAATAATATACTAAGGCTGCTCAACCACTTGTTATGATGTGCACTGACAACCAGGGGGCAGATTCTCTGAACAGTAGGTTAGCTTGCTGCTGGGGTCCAGCCGATTAGGACTGAGAAAGATGGGCCGAACACGCCCTGGAGTCCTCCCGTGGTCCCTCCCTGGCTGTCCAACCTCCCGCGTCCCTCCTCGGCCCCTATCATGCACCAGTGGGGTCCCTTGGCCTAGCCTGTGCCCTCTCACAATCTTGGCTGAGGGACCACCCCCTCCCCCCCGCCTCAGTGCATGAATTTCAGGCACCGGGCCTCTAGTGTTGAATAGAGTGGTGAAAGCAGATATCCCTGTCTTGTTTCCAATCTTAAGGGAAATGCTTGTAATTTTTGCCCATTGAGTATAATGTTGGCTGTGGGTTTGTCATATATGGTCTTTATTATGTTGACATATGTTCACATTATTCCCATTTTGCTGAGAATTTTTAACACAAATGGATGCTGGATTTTATCAAATGCCTTTCCTGCATCTATTGATTTGATCATGTGGTTTTTACCCTTCATTTTGTTTATGTGATGTATCACGCTTATTGATTTGTGGTTATGTATCAACCTTGCATCCCTGGAATAAATCCCACTTGATCATGGTGTATGATCTTTTTAATGTATTGCTGGATTCAGTTTACTAATATTCTGTTGAGGATTTTAGCATACAGTGGGGCCTTGACTTACGAGTTTAATTCATTCCATGACCGAGCTCATAACTCAAATTCATTAAAGTGAACGAGTGAGACACGTGATGCTGGGCTGATGTTGTGGCATTCACTGTGACGTTTGCTGCACCAACTAGTGGTGGGGTATCTGAAGCTGGCTCGTAACCCGAATTTTAGCTCGAAACTCAAAGCAAAAAATCGGCCGAGAGACGGCTCGTATCTCGAAAAACTCGTTAGTCGGGACACTCGTAAATCAAGGCCCCACTGTATATGTTCATCAAGGATATTGGCCTATACTTTTCTTTCTTTGTAGTGTCTTCATCTGGTTTTGAAATTAGGATAATGTTGGCCTCAGAAAATAAGCTTGGGAGTCTTCCCTCCTCTTGAATGTTTTGAAATAGTTTGAGAAAGGTGTTAGTTCTTTGAATGTTTGGTAAAATTCACCTGTGAAGCCATCTGGCCCAGAACTTTTCTTTATTGGGAATTATTATTATTATTATTATTGCCCCAATTTCACTAGTTGTAATCTGTTTATTCAAATGTTCTAATTCTTCCTGATTCGCATTTGGAAGATAATATGTTTCTAGGAATTTATCCATTTTTTTCAAGATTGTCCAATTTGCTGGCATATAGTTGTTCAGAATATTTTCTTACAATCCCTTGTATTTCTTTGATGTCAGCTGTTACTTCTCCTCTTTCATTTCTGATTTTATTTATTTAGGTCCTCTCCTCTTTCTTTCTTGATGAGGTTTGTCAATCTTGTTTATCTTTTCAAAGAACAAGCTTTTGGTTTCATTGATTATTTGTATAGTTTTTTAGATTCTATTTTGTTTATTTCCACTCTGATCTTTATTATTTTCAACCTTCTACTCACTTTGAGCTTTGTGATTCTTTTTCTAGTTCCCGTAAGTATGAAGTTAGATAGTTTGAGATATTCCTTGTTTCTTGAAGTAGGCCTGTAATGCTATGAGTTTCCCTTTCAGGACGATTTAAGCTGTGATTTTGGGTTGTTGTGTGTTCATTTTCATTTGTTTCAAGGTTTCTTGATTTCTTCCTGATTTCATTGTTAACCTATTTCTTGTTTAGTAACATGTTATTTAGCCTTCATGTGTTTGTGTGTTTTTCAATTTTTTTCTTGTGATTAATTTCTAGTTTCATACCATTATGGTCAGAGAAGATGCTTGATATGATTTCAATCTTCTTAAATTCAATCTTCACAACAACCCCAAATTTATAGTTCACAGCTTAAATAGTCCTGAGAGGAAAACTCATAGCATTACAGGCCTACCTCAAGAAACAAGAAATAGCTCAATTGAGACTTGTTTTGTGTTCTGACATGTGGTCTCTCCTAGAAAATGTTTGATGTGCACTTGAAAAGAATGCATATTCTGCTGTTTTGAGGTGAAATGCTCTGAAGATATCAATTAAATCCATCTGATCTAGTATGGTCATTTAAGATAACCATTTCCTTATTGATTTTCTGTCCAGAAGATATATCCATTGATATCAATGGGGTATTAAAATCCCCTACTATGAGTGTATTATTGTCAATTTCTCCCTTCATGCCCATCAAGATTTGCTTTACATACTTAGGTGCTCGTATGTTGGGTGCATGAATGTTTATAAGGGTTATATCCTCTTGTTGGATTGCTCTCTTTATCATTATGTAGCGTCCTCCTTTGTCTTATGATAGTCTTTGTTTTAAAAATCTATTTTGTCAGATACAAGTATTGCTACCACAGCTTTTATTCTCTTTCAATTTGCATGAAATATCTTTTTCCATCACTTTACTTTTACTCTGTATGTATCTTTCATTCTGAGGTGGGTCTCTTGTAGACAGGTGGGTCTCTTGTATATATGGGTCTTGTTTTCTTATCCATTCATCTGCCCTATGTCTTTTGCTTGGAGCATTTATGACATTTACATTTAAAGTGATTACAGATAAATAAATATTTATGGCCATTTTATTCTTTTAACTATGTTCCTCTGTGTTTTTTTTTTGTTTGTTTGGTTTTTTTTTTTTGTCCATTCCCCTCCTGCTCCTCCTCCTCTTTAAAGCAGGCCCTTGACATTTCTTGTACTGGTTTGGTGATAACAAACTTCTTTAGCTTTTTCTTGTCTGAGAAAGTCTTTCTTTCTCTTTCAATTTTAAATGATAGCCTTGCTGGCTAAAGTAGTCTTGGTTGTAGGTCTTTGCTTTTTATTACTTTGTATGTTTCATGCCAATCTCTTCTGTCCTGAAATATTTCTCTTGAGAAACCAGTTGACAGTCTTATGGGAGCTCCCTTGTCTGTAACTAACTGGCTTTCTCTTGCTGCTTTGAAGATTCTCTCTTTGTATATAACCTTTGCCATTTTAACTATGATGTGTCTTTGTGTGGCCTCTTGTTTGGGACTCTGCATTTCCTGGACTTTTGTGTCTTTTTCTTTCACCAGGTTAAGGAAGTTTTCAGTCATTATTTCTTCAAATGAGTTCTCAATACCTTGCTCTCTCTCTCTCTTTCTGGTACCCCTATCATGTAAATGCTGTTATACTTCAGTTGTTCCAAAGATCCCTTAAAAGTTCTTAATTTTTAAAAAATGTTTTGCTGCTTTAATTGAGTGCTTTTTTTCTATCTTGTCTTCCAAATTGCTGATTCAATCCTCTACTTCATCCAATCTACTGTTTATTCTTTCCAGTGTATTCTTCATTTCAGATATTTCATTATTCATTTGTGACTTTTTTATGATTTCGATGTCCCTTTTCATGCTGTTGAACATCCTTATAGCCATTACTTTGAACTCTGTATCTGATAAATTGCTTGCCTCTGTTTCATGTAGCTCTTTTTCTGGAGATTTCTCCTGTTCTCTTATTTAGGGCTTGTTTCTTTGTCTCCACATTTTGGCTGCCTCTTTGTGTTTGTTTTTATGTATCAGATAGATCTGCTATGACTCCAAGTCTTTATGGCGTAGCCTTATATAGTCGGTGTTCTGTGGGATCCAGTGGTAAAGTCTCCTTAAACATCTGATCTGGGCACTCCAATAATGTTCCTTGCATGGGTTATGTGGGCTCTTGTGTTGGAATTGAGTCTTGATTGCTATTGGCCCATTCATTCATGGAATCAATACTGAGGCTGGCTGACTGTGAAGCTCAGCCATGACCACAGCATGTGAACTATTGTGCTGGTGCTGACCACATGAAATGGAATTCACCTCAATGGGGTTTAGTACCTGCCAAGATCTCCCTCTGGATATGCCACTTATAAAGCCTATTGGATCCTGCTTTGATATTGTCTGAAGCTGGCCACTGTGTGTTGGTTCTGGTCCTCTTGGGAGTAATTCTGATGCCAGCCAATGTAAGATGTTGCTTGTGATTGGCCCTTGGCACCCTGTTCAGAGAAGTTTCAATGTGGCTTCTGTAAATATTGGTTATAAGACTTCTCTTCAGTTGGTTGTTCAGGATGATTAGTCTACCATTTAGTTCTAATTTCAGTTTGGCTCTGGGAAGAGGTGAGTATAGCTTCTACCTGCTCTGATACCATCTTGGATCTCCCTAAATAGAGCTACTTAAATTAATCAATTAATTACTTACTTTATTTATTTATTTATTATTTTTATCCTCACCCAAGGATATTTTCCCATTGATTTTAGAGATAGTGGAAGAGAGAGGGAAAGACGGGGAGAAATATCAATGTGAGAGAAACTCATCTTTTGGTTGTCTCCTGCATGCGCCCCGACCAGGGCCTGGGGAGGAGCCTGCAACTGAGGTATGTGCCCCTCACCAGAATCGAACTCGGGACCCTTCAGTCCACAGGCCAACGCTCTATCCACTGAGCAAAACTGGCTAGGGCAATAGAGCTACTTTTAAATGGAGCCAGACCTCCACGCCAGAGGGACTGCCCTGCATGTCTTGTACCTCAAACCTTGGAATGTAGAAACAAGGCAAAATAACCTTTGAATAGGCCTGAGGCAACCTTGTTTCCCAAAAAAATATTTGCAAAGATAACAAGAAATCAGATATTATGACTCTTAGGTGATATCGCCTAGGTGTGCCATGGGCTATACTATCTAGGTTTGGGTAAGTGAACTCTGTGATTTTTGCACAATGATGAAATCACCAAAGGACGAATTTTTCAGAATGTATCCCTGTTGTTAAGCAACACACGACTACAATCCTCTCTCTCAGCCCATCAGTTGATTCTCTCCTTTCCCATGTCTTTAATCTCTCCCTTCCAACTTGATTCTTTCTACCAGCACTTAAGTATGGTTAAGTCTCTTCCACCTTAACATCCCTCTGTAGTGGATGCTGGGATTCATAACCCCATGCCCCTTCTGGACTGAGGCATTCATTCTCCAAGCTGCCAGGAATGTCAGCTGCCAACAGCTCACAGCTCAGTCCCTCTCTGGAATCGCCCATGAGAGCTGCCTTGCTCATGGAGACACCCATTTGAAGGGTGCTCAAGATTTGTTTTAAACAGTTATAGTAAGACATGCAGACATGGAGATGACTGTCATTGAAGGAAGACGTTTATGCTCACAGATCCCTAGAAACAGAATACACAGCACATCACACAGGGCCACACAGGGAAGCACCTGATTTGGTCACAGGCAGAGGGAATGAGGGGAAAATGTGGGCAGGAACCTCTATTATGGTTTCCATGGGAAGGCAAAGCAAGGCAGAGTAAGCAGGTTAGTGTAAGCTAGTCTGGTGCCTGACCCTGGGGTGAATGGAACAGGTGGACACTGGCTCCCAGGGTAAGTGCCCTTTGAGTGTGAGGGGTATCAAGTCTGGACTGATTGGTTTGAATATGAAAGTTCTGCTCACAGGGGAGTTAGTTTCTGCCTCTTGGCACTGCTAGCCCTGGGAGGGGCAGTCTCTCTAGGATCAGCAAGGCCCGGAGAGCAAAACATCAGAAAATAAAAGAAACAGCATGATTAATGCATGTTGTAAAGGCCCAGCCCCCTTAGCCTGGATTCTGGGGCAACTCTGAAGGGCCATCATCGCTCCCAGAGCATTGCTGAGGCCTGTGTATCCCTGTGTCACAGTCCAACTTCTTTCTCCATTCTGTCATGCTGCCCTCACTCTTGGGAGCATCCCCCAAAACTTCCTGCCTGCAGACCTCCACCTAGCATCTGTTTCCCAGGGAACGGGCTTAATGTCTTAGTCTCTTACCGCCATAACCCCACTGACCATCACCAACCTCTCTCCTTCCCTTCACAGCCAAACTTCTTGGAAGCGCAACCTCAATTCACGGACTCACTTCTACTATTGATGCCACACTCTTTGCTCAGCTGTTCTCAAACTAGAGCATGAATCAGAAGCATGTGGAGAGTGCTTGTGAAAACACAGGCTGCAGGACTGACCTCCAAGTCTCTGGTTCAGTACATGTGAAGTGAGGCCCAGCAATCTGCTTTTCCAACGGGCTCCTACGTTCTAGAAGCCCCTGCATTAGCAGCCCGCCAGTTCCCTCAGGGTGAGGTCCACACTTCCTCCCCCACGAGGCCCTTCCCCACGTGGCTTCGCTTTCCCCTGCCTGACTCATCTCTCTCTGCCTGTCTGTTAGCAGCCCCCCTGCAGTGGCTGTAGTTTCTCATGGCGGTAAGCTCTCCCTGTCACCTCTGGGCCTTTGTGCATATTTTGTGTGCTCTGCCTGTGCTTCCTCTGTCTGTACTTCTTTCCCCGGCCTGGCTAGCCCCTTTCAACTTCCTGTTCCTTCTCAAGTCCCTTCTCCAGGGAAATTGTGATCCTCTACCTGCCTCCCTTCATAGGCAACCCTTACTATATTATCACAGAGTGAGTGTAAAAATAAATACTGGGGGAAGCAACTCTCTTTGGTTATAGAAATCCCCCCTCCTCCCAACTGAGGCAAAAATGGAAAAAACAAAAGAAGAAGCCACTGTGGGGAGTGCTGGGCCCACTGCTGGCTCCTGGGAGGACAGTGGGGAAGAGGCTGCAGGAAGAGGGGCACATGGCAGGCTTACCCTGCTCCCTTCTGCTTCATTATCCCCCTCAGTCCCTGAGCCACCACTTCTCTCCACCCCTCCCACACCCCACCACTGGGGTCAGATGAGACCCACCCCGTGCACCAGGCCTCCCAGGGGAGCCACCTCATGACTGGCAGTTCCAGCCAGCTCTGGTGGGAGTCATGTGATCACTCCCGTGTATGACGAGCTCCCGGAGTGATGCTTTGAGGGGTGACCTTGCTGCCCAGGACAGAACCGACTCTTTGTGAGTTTGTGATGTGCATGGTTGGGCTGCTTCCCGGGTCGGGGGTGCAGGTGGGAGGCAGGGGCAGGGGCCGACTCACTCTTTCTCTGCAGATATTTGGCCCGAGTTCTCCAGCCCAGGTTACGTAACACCTGAGGAGAACTCCACTCCGTCACCCACACCTCTTCCCTTTCTGTGGAGCAGTTCACAAGCCAGCTGCTTCGCAGAGAACGTCTATTTTGGGAGCTGTTTTCATTTGACCTATATTAAGCACAGTCACAAGGCAGAGGCAAGTTGCAGGGTGCAGAGTGGCCTGCTCGCTCTTGGTGCTTTTTCAGTGTCACGGGTGAGAAAACCAGACGAGCAGGTGCTCAGAGCTCGGGAGCTGAGACTCAAGTGGCCCAGGGACCTCACGAGGGCACCAAGCAACAGAAAACGTGCAGCTTGGACAGTCTACCTGGAACTAGCGCAGGCCCAGGCCCCCTTCCTATTTCACAATTCTGATTTGCCTCCCCTGGGGTCACGGCAGCACTGGCCTGCGAGAAATGTAGGTTCCCTGTAGGCCTAGAATCCACCAGGACAGGCCAAGACGAGTCGCGGCCTGTGAAATGTTAGAAGAGTTTTAATTCCCCTCCATCGGAAATTCTCTTTCCTGAGTTAATAATTAAATCATATGACCAGCAGGGGGAGAGAAAGGGCTGCTGGGAGCCATCTGTGCATAAACAGGTACTACTCTGGAGTTCCTACCACTGTGAGGGCCGTGGATAAAATGACAACAGAAATTACCCACTAAGCACCCCACTTGTCCCTCTTCTATGGGGGTGTCTCCTGGAGCACAGTTTTCTCTCCTGAGCCTCTTCTAATCATCTCCCAGGAAGTGGAGGTCTGACTTCAGAGTCTAAACCTTTGCCCAACGCTGCTGACCCCAAAACCTACATCTCTGGTGCCTCCTCTCTCCTGAGAGTCCAAGTCCCTGTCTCCAAACAGCTGTCCCACTGAGACGGCACGAACACTTCGGAGCAGAACTGCACGCCTGCTCCACACCCAAACCAGCCCCTCCCCGTGGATGCAGCTGCTGGCCTGGCGCTTCCATGAGCCCTATGCTATTGCTACCTCAGGGTAGAACGGACCATGGTGGAGACTCCGCTAGCCAGCTGGGAAGATGCTGATGTTGCAACCCCTTAGAACTGCTGGGAAAGAGTCATGGCTTTGTGCCGTGCAGCAGACAGCCGGGTTCCTGCTGCCAAAAACCTTGTAATCAAGTTGGTGGAGGACTCTCCTCGAGATGCTGAGCTTCCCCTGCACATCACGTGCCTCCCACCAGAGCTGGCTGGAAGCACCTGCAGAAGCAGGGAGGTGGTGCCCTGGGAGAGTTGGTGGCTGGTGGTGGTAGCTGTCATTGGTGAGGAGGCAGAGGGACAGAGAGTTGAGGGCTACAGAGGCTGAGGAGAGCTGGACAAGGGGGTGTCAGCTAAGTGAGAGGAAATTTAAAAACTTGAGATTGGCCTTGAGGGGTGGAAAATGAGGATGGAGGAAAGAATGGATAGCACATTCCAGGCAGGGACACAGCTCTGAGAAGGAGCACAAGCGGATAAGGCACAGGGTATGTGGGATGATCTGGGAATACAGCAAAGGGTGGTTTAGGACAAGAAGGTGAAACAGCATGAGGAGGCTTGAATTCCAACGAGTCATTCCATCTGGGTGAGCCTTTCCTTGCTCTTGTCTCTTGTTTCTTCCCATTCTCTGTGACATGACAAATCTTGGATGTCCCATCTCCCCCAGTAGAAGTTGTAAAACACCATGGACTAAGACTGAGACTGCCGTAGACAGAGGGCTGTCAACAACCCATCTTGCCTCCCAGTCTTAGAGCACACTGTCTCCCAGGGCACCCAGGCAGTAAATACTTGAGTAGGGCCTCCTCTCCCCAGGGGCGAGAATGCTCGGGAGTAAAGAAGCCAGCACAGCCCTAACCAGTTTGGCTCAGTGGATAGAGCGTCAGCCTGCGGACTCAAGGGTCCCAGGTTCGATTCTGGTCAAGGGCATGTACCTTGGTTGCGGGCACATCCCCAGTAGGAGATGTGCAGGGAGGCAGCTGATCGATGTTTCTCTCTCATCGATGTTTCTAACTCTCTATCTCTCTCCCTTCCTCTCTGTAAAAAATCAATAAAATATATTAAAAAAAAAAAAAAGAAGCCAGCACAAAAGAACCAAAGGAAAGGATCATGGAAGCAAAGTCAAACAGAGGCAATTGAAGGATTTGGGAAGAAAAATCCATTTTGCTTCATCAAGGAATAAAGAAAATGCAATATAATTTTCTACCCAATGAGATGCCAAAAAGAAAAATAATGGAGCCCAGCCGGTGTGGCTCAGTGGTTGAGCATTAACTTTTGAACCAGGAGGTCAAGGTTCGATTCCTGGTCAGGGCACATGCCTGGGTTGCAGGCTCAATCCTGTGTGGTATGCAGGAGGCAGCCAATCAATGATTCTCTCTCATCACTGATGTTTCTATCTCTCTCCCTCTCCTTTCTTCTCTCTGAAATCAATAAAACCATATATATTTTTAAAATAAATAAATAAAAAGAATGGGGAAAATCTCAATAAAGGAGATATTGTCATAGGAAAATGACTTTCACCCCATAATCTCAGTACTCAGCACTTTGCTGGGACATAGTACTAGTAGGTGCTCAATAAACACTAGTTGAAAGAACAAATTGCAAAGAAAGAAGCAACTGTAGGTTGGTGCTAGGAGAATTGGTTAATTCCATGAAATACCCACTGTTGGTAATGTTAGGCAATTGTTAAGCAAGTATGAATAAGCAAATAGTTATAAAAGATATTTGGGGACAACTCAGGAAATATGAAAAACAACTGGGTAGTAAATGACATTAGGGAATTTTTGTTAATTTACTTAAGTGTGATAATGTTTTTGTGGTACGTAGAAAAATGTCTTTTTTGAGGAAATGCATATTAAAATACCTACTTGTAAAGTGTCAGGATGTCTACAAGTTATTTTGAAAAGTTCTGGCCAAAAAAAAAGCATATAAGAAAAATGCTAACAATTGTTAATTGAGATAATGGGAATATGAGTATTTATTGAACTTTTCTGTTCAATTTTTCTGTATGTTTGGAAATATTTACAATAAAAAGATTAAAAATATATATGATACAACATGAGGCTAGAAGAAACAAAAGAAAATATGTCTTTTAATATCTATATCTATATCTATCTATCTATCTATCTATCTATATGCCTAAGTGACCATTACGACTGGTTGACCGAATGACTGGTTGACTGGTCGCTATGACATGCACTGACCACCAGGGAGCAGATGCTCAATGCAGGAGCTGCCCCCTGGTGGTCAGTGCACTCCCACAGCCAACCTCCTGCAGCCGGCCAACCTCTTGTGGTCCCTCCCCTTGGCTGGCTGGCCCCAATTGGCCCTGATCACCAGCCAGCGCGAGGTACCCCACTCGTGCACGATTTCATGCATCGAGCCTCTAGTTGATAAATTTAAAAAGTTAAAAAAATGTATTAAAAGCATATAACATGGGAACAGAAGAACAGAAAATAATTGCCACATCAACAAAATAAAAGATAACCTACCAAATGGGAGATGTTCATCAGTGACACAGCCAATAAGAAGTTAATATCCAAAATATATAAAAAAAAACTCATACAACAACATAAAAAAAATTTGATTAAAAAATGGGCAGAAGACCTGAATAAACATTTTTCCAAAGAGGACATAAGATGGTCAATAGACATGAAAAAATGCTCAACATCACTAATCATCAAGGAAATACAAGTTAAAACCACAATGAGATATCACCTGACACCTGATATTATGGCTGTCATCCTATCTAATAAAAGAGAAACATGGTAATTAGCCATACATCTGCTACCCTTCCCATTGGCTAATCAGGGCGATATGCAAATTAACTGCCAGCCAAGATAGCGGCCGGCAGCCAGGCACTGAAGCGAACAGGGAGGCTTGCTTGCTCCAGTGACAGCGGACTCCAACGTTCCCCGCCTGACTTGCCAGCCTCTCAGCTGCAACTCTAAGCAACTATGTTGCAATATAGAAGCTAAACAAAACCCCAGAAACCTGCTTTAGTCAGCCGGGCTTCAGCCAGCCGGACCGCAACATTGTATCAAATACAGAAGGTAAACAAAGGCCAGAAACCTGCTTTCAGCAGCGAGGCCTCAGAGCTAAAGCTGGCCCAGAATAAAAAAAAAAAGAAAAAAAGGAGCGGTTGGGAGTTTCAGTCACCCGCCAGCCTGAAAATGGCCCTCAGCCCCTCAGCCAGACTGGCCAGGCACCCCAGTGGGGACCCCCACCCTGAACAAGGACACCCTTCAGGGCAAACCAGCCAGCCCCCACCCGTGCACCAGGCCTCTATTCTATAAGTAAAGGGGTAATATGCCTCCCGGCACCGGGATCAGCGTGACAGGGGGCAGCTCCCAAACCCCCTGAATCACCCTGCAGCTCTGTGTGTGAGAGGGGGCGGAGCCACAACCTCCCTACCCGCCCTGCTCTGTTCGTGACAGGGGAAGGCGCCCCAACCCCCTGATCAGCCCTGCTCTGTGCCTGATAGGGGGGAGCTCCCCAACCCCCTGATCGCCCTGCGGCTCTCTGTGTGACAGGGTGCAGCGCCCCAACCCCCTGATTGGCCCTGCTCTGTGGGTGATAGAGGGCGGCTCCCCAACCCCCCTGCCACGGGCCCTGATCTGTGTGTGACAGGGTAGAGCCATAACCTCTCCATCGGCCCTGCCCTGAGTGTGACAGTGGCGGCGCCCCAACCCCCTGATCCGCCCTGCTCTGTGTGTGACAGGGGGCAGTGCCCCAACTCCCCTATTGGCCCTACTCTGTGAGTGACAGGGGGGAGCTCCTCAACCCCCTGATCGGCCCTGCTCTGTGCGTGACAGGGGGTGGCGCCCCAACTTCCCTATTGACCCTGCCTTGAGTGTGACAGGGGGCGGTGCCCCAATTCCCCAATCGGCTGTACCCTGAGCGTGACTAGGGGTGGCATTGCAACCTCCTGATCTGCCCTGCTCTGTGCATGACAGGGGGCAGCGCCCCAACTCCCCAATTGGCCCTGCTCTGAGCCTGACCAGGGCCTGCACCTAGGGATTGGGCGTGCCCTCTGCCACCCGGGAGCAGGCCTAAGCCAGCAGTTCATTATCTCCTGAGGGGTCCCAGACTGCAAGAGGGCACAGGATGGGGTGAGGGACCCCCTCCCCCCCCCCCGAGTGCACAAATTTTTGTGCACCAGACCTCTAGTCAATCTATAATAATAAAAGGGTAATATGCTAATTAGACCAGACGTCTTCTGGACATCATTCCAGAGTTCCTCCTGACGAAGCCGGGGCTGGAGGGAAGCCAGCCCAGGTCTCAGGTGCATCAATAGATGACTGGATAAAGAAGATGTGGTACATATATACAATGGAATATTACTCAGTCGTTTAAAAAAATGAAATCTTGTAATTTGTGACAACATGATGGACCTAGAGCATAGTATGCTATGTAAAGTAAGTCATACAGGGAAAGACAAATACCATATGATTTTGCTTGTATGTAAAAGTTAAAAAAATAAATAAACAGAAACAAATCATGGACAAAGAGAACAATTTAATGGTCACCAGATGGGTGGGGAGTTGAGAGGATGGGTGAAAAACATCAAAGGGATTAAGTACAAATTGTCAGTTATGAAAACAATCTTGGGGATATAAAGTACAGAATCAGAAATATAATCAATAATATTGTAATAACTGTATATGGTATCAGATGAGTACTAGACTTATTGGGGTGATCACCTAGTAAGGTATATAAATGTCTAATCACTATGTCATACACCTGAAACTAATATAATATTGTATGTCAACTGTAATTGAAAAAGAAATTTTAAAAAGTTTGTTTCCATAATTATTTTGTTTTCTAAAATTAATATTTGCATGTTCTTTGCCTATTTTTATTTGCTAAAAAAAATTGCTTGTAAATTAAAGTCCTTCAGATTTTAAATAGTCACTTGTTACATTAGAATATTTTTTAGGACAGTGAAAAATTGTGTATTTATCTTACCAGTGAGAAGATAAATAAGAACTAATTTAATCAGAACAATTTTGATTGTTATCCTAGCTATCTTCAAAGTGAAAGTTTGAACTAATGTCCAACACCAAGTTTTCTTAAAAAACAAACTCTGTGGATATTGAAAATTAGACCTCTAAATTCCAAGGAGTCTCATCTTCTAACACATTTGTGTGAAGTCTCAAATACTTTAGAAATTCCAAATTACAACTTTGTATTTGAACTTAATTACATTAAGTGCATCTCACTCCATAGCTATGACCCCAAAACAACATTTTAAAAAATTGTTCAAATCTCCTGTATTTAACCTTCTCTTTTCACTGTAGCCAATAAAAAGAAACCACTCAATGGCCTTAAGCTGCTCCTTCTTTCAACTGTGACACGTCATCTGTTTGTAGAGATTAAAGCAAAGGAAGTTGTTCACCACTTTTCCGATTTTAAACGACTTACTGATTTTCCTCTGAAATTTATAAGCATTTTCCTGAATTCTACTGCAGGATATATAAAAGGTCTGCTTGTCAGAATATATTTTTTCCTTATAATCTTACTTCCTCTTGTAAAATATGCCTGGCACAGTGCAGGCCATAACTAGTTCAATGAGTGTTTGTTGACTGGAGTTGATTCATCCGCTGGTATAAGTGAAACGTCTCGTCTCTTTAACTCTGTGTGACCGTTGTTTTTCAACCAGGGCTGAGGTTTATGGCTGAGATGACTGAGGCAGAGCCTGGGGCAAGTCTGGAGGAGCTACCCTCAGCGCAGGAGCCTCTAAGACTGCAGTGACCTCCAAAGAGGACATAAGATGGCCAATAGACATCCCTCCCCCTCCCCTCACTCTTCTTCATTTAGATGGAGCCCTGAGATACTCTCCTCACTAGGGCAGACCCCTGGAGATCGGTCCTAGTCGGCTGGTGTTGAGAGCTGAGTCTCTCCCTAACCAGATTCATTTGAATAAGTCACCACTGCAGTCTCTGCCAGGAATTCACAGCTGCGGCTGATGCAGGCTCCACCTTCCAGAATTTGGGTGGGGGAGGGGAGGGCAAGGGTGTAAGGGACAGCAGGTCCTGCCTCCTCCTACCTGCCCCTCAAGCAACTCCTTCTGCTCTACAGAGGCTGCAGAATGAGCAGCGCCCGCCCCGGCTGGCACAGCCTCACAGAAAAGTGCCAGCTTTTCCAGAGGAGGCCAGGCCTAAGCTTGGCCCTGAGCCCAGTCAGCTGAGCTCCAGCCGCAGCGGCACCAAGCTGCTCAGCCCAGGCGGCCATAACCCCACCTTTTCCACTCAGGGCGCGGCCCCTCTGCCCACTCCCGCAACCCAGGCCTCCCTACTGGCTTTCAGAGGCCCCTGGTCTATAAATGGGGATGTCTGTCACTGGAGAGGCTAAGCGCTGGGGCCCGGCCAGGGCATTTACTTCGTCCCACAGAGCTGGAGGAGAGAAGCCTCCAGTGCTCCCAGTGACCTCTGGTCCTGTCCTCTCACCATCCCACCTAACCCGGTGCTTGGCCATCATCTCTGTTCCGGCATGCAGGCCAAGGGAGGCCTGGCCAAGATGGCAATGTCTGTTTTAGAACTTCTCCCCAGCCAGCCTTGGCCCTTCCTGTCACTCCCTGATTCTCAAGTCCCTCTTATGTACCAGGTTGAACTACCTAACAAACTAGACTTTCGATTTTGTGCAAACTCCAATCCACTGGTACGGACACTGGCCTGCGGATTGTGAGGTGCCTTCCGGCCTCCGTTTAGAGGAGTGGGGATGGTTGTTCGGCTCTGCCTGCCACATGCATGAATGGGAATATAGACAACGTGCAGACGTTTGCACCAATATGTAGACAACTTGTACACCAGTCCAGTGAAACAGAGTTTAAATCTGTTTAGTTTTGCTAAAAAGAACTGAAACTCTGAGGTTGATGGTTGGGCCACAGAAGAGCATGAATGAAATGTGAGGGGAAGCAGCTTGGTTTTGGTGATGGTCATAATCAATGCTTTTATTTTCTATCTAAGGGTTTTTGGTAGAGGCATGACTTATTTATCATTTAACTGATTTGATGTACCTTGGATGGTTCCACTAAATATTCAATAGCACACTTTTTTTTTTTCTGGAAGTTGAATGGGGTCATTTGGAATTAGGTTGCGTTGTTGACGGTTGTTGACAGTAGCCCTCCCATGGTATGCTTATTCCAGCAGGTGTATACAAGTCTCTTCCTGACAAAGATATGGCCAGAAAGCCTTTCCACTGGCCTGGGTGATGGACATGATCTGGAATCTTCTTATCTGTGGAAGAGTTTGCTCCTGAATAACCAGTTACGATGTTGGGAGGCACACTGAATATTCAGAGCAGTGTGAAGCACATATTTTTTCTTTATGTTCTACTGTCTAAATGTTCTACTATGAATCTATATGATCAAAAGAAATAAGATATAAAAAAGAATAGAACGCTATGTATATAATGGTATACACATAAAATAACGATTATATATTTTAGCAATCTCTATCTACTGGTGATGAAAATTGTAGTCGTTTTTAATTTTTTCATATTTTCCAAGTTTGCTGCAGTTATTAATAATACTTATTAATGAACATCTGTGAATTGTAGAACCATTCCTAAAGGAAAATACTGTTTTTCTTAAACACAAAAATAAGCAAACCCCACCCCCATTGATAAAAAATCAATTACAGATGGAGACATAGAATATATTAAATCATCAAGGAAATAAACTGGATGCAGAATAGGGGTCCCTCTGTTGGAGAGGTAGGAGGTGGGGGTGGAGAACTATGCACGAGTAGCTTCAACCATGCAGTGTCTTGGTTATATTATACTTTTTAAGTTGAATAAGGGGGTCACATTTGTTTGGGTCCTTAGTATGTTTTATAAGTTAGATATAGGTAATATTTTAATGTACCATATAGTACATTATTAAAAACATCAATGACTACAAAAGGAAACATGCAGCTTATCCAAGCCTGTTAAGTGGAATCCCTTTGACTTGAACTCAGACAGTCTGACTTGGGATTCCAAACTCCTAAGCCTATCTGGTCATGATGTAGTGTTGTCTTATTAAAGGTGCTTTTAATTTGAAAAATATATATATTATGATCATTGGTGTGGGTATCAAGGCACAGACTCATTTCCTTACCCTCACCCTTTACTCCTCTACATCTTCCCAAATGATCCTGGTCCCCACATGTGGGTGGAGGGAGGGAGGTGAGATGAGTGCTGAGAGCATGCCTCCCTAGTGCCCCAGCCCCATGCACCAGATCTCCCTACCAAAGAGGACGGTAGCGGCCAGACCTCAGGGTGTCACCTTCACTGACAGGCCCACTCCCTGACCTGGCTGATGGGTCCTCTCACTGAAGTCACTCTTTGGGGCTGGACAGTGGAGTGAGGACTTTACTTCCAGAATCCACTGAACATCTCCCTTGGCCCTACCCCGTTTGTGCACTGGCAGGGGTCAGTCTAGCCAACTGGCAACTGGGGTGCAGCCTTTTACTTCTCAGCCAAGCAGCTGGGAGGGGAAGGGTGAGCTGTGGGTCCTGAGCCCTGGGCAGTGTGCGGAGGTAAGAGGTCAGGGACACTCTGGTGAAGGGGTGGAAAGAGCAGTCGCCTTCTGGAGGAGTGGAGGTAGGAGAACACACAGACCAGGGGGCCCCTTCGAGCTGCTGCGGGAGGTGGGTGCTGTCAGGCTGCGGGCATCTGCTCCCCTTTCACTGCTGAGGTACCTGATGGGGAGAAATTGGGGTGATGGCAGACCTGGAAGTAAATCCAGGTCTTCAGTTCCAGGCCCGTGCATCGTCATGACTACCGTCCCTCTCCTCCACAACCTCAGCCGGGGCCAACCCCTCGATAATATTCAAAAGGGGGTGATAACAGGGCTCCAGCTGATAGGAGTGATATAGAAACTTCATCAGCCCAGTAATGAGGCTGTCATTCTGAACAGTCAAAATTAGGGGCCAGCGAACCTTTAAAACTCACGAAAGGGTACACTGAAGTCCAGAAATCCATTCTAAAAAGCACAGGGGCCTGTCTTGGTTTTGAACTCAGCTGCTCAATGTCATGGTTTTCCTGCAAACCATGGCTTTCCCACCTCTGCTTTCTGCCTGCTGCAGGTGAGCAGAAGCAGGAAGAATGCCTTCCTGTCCAGCAGCAGCCCCAGCACACCAGCCTTGCTGGCTCATCCTGCTTTCCCTCTCCACAGCTCTAGGGAGCCCCTCGCTCAGGGGGCCAGCCCTAGTCACCGTGGGGTTGGAGCAACAGCCTGTTCCCTGGCTCCACACCAGGTTTTAAGATGTGCGTCAGAAGAGCCCTGCTTGAAATTCCAAAGCAGTGTGAGTGGCCAGGGCAGGAGAGGCCAGGGCAGAAGTCAGACCGAAGTGTGACCGGGGGACCAGGGGCAGGGCCATTCCAAGAATGAGCACCTGTCCAGGGATGATAATATGGCCTCCAGGTGGCTTATCTCTGGGCTGTGCACAGCCTTGGATGGAGAACGAAGTGACCAGGAGCCAGGAGGCCAGCCTGTGGGTCCCATCCTGGATACAGTAACCATGTCCCTCAGCTGGCTCCCCATAGCCTGGCTTTGGATCCCAGCCCCTAAAATCCACGTGTTGTTTCCTCAAGCATTCACTCCCACTGACCTGGCCCAGGACACTGTTTCTGGGCAGGGGATCATGACAGGCCAGCTGGTCCCAAAGGAGAGGTAGCAAAAGTGAACGACTCACGCTCCACTACACCTGAGATCACCCCCAGCCTTTTCTCTGTGCTGGGTAAAGAGAGGATTCTCTGAGCCCCCTCAGCTGCCCCTCTGTCCTCCACTGGTCACTCCCAGCATTCAGCAAGTACAGTGGGCAGTTGGCAGAATGCGATCTCCTTGGTAGGAGGGAGATGTGAAGGCAAAACAAGGGGTGACTAGGTTAAGGAATCAGGTGTCTAAGCCACGAAGGAGCAGCAGCCCGAAGACTGCAGCCAGTCCCGGGACAGGAAGAGGGGATTCCACCTGATGTGGGAGTGTCAAGGCGGGTGTCTACAGGTGCCCTGCACCAGCAGCAGTCCTGGCTCCTACTCTTTCCTTCAGAACCTGGCCAGAGAGAGGGGGACACAGGGGGAGGAAGCTCCCCGTCTCTCAGCCCAAATGGCCACTGGCCAGGATGGAGGGCCATAATAGCCTGTAATTCTGGGCCAGCTGGGCCCTCATGCCCACTCTGTCTTCAGCCCCTCCCCAACCTGAAGGGCAGCTGCCAATACCAGGGACCTCCACTTATCCTCATCTGGCCTTTGCGCCCCCTTAATAGCTCCTCCCCACTCTGGAGCACCCCTGTCCTTCAGGCAGTGGGATCTATTTCTCCAAAAAGAAACTGAGCCCTGATACTTGCCCTCTCTTGCCCCCACCCACCCAATTTGTCCCTCTTTCTAGTCACACCTGCCAAGAACTGTCAGGCTGCTCTAGAAATTCCTCCAGGGCCACAGAGATCCCTGAACAGCCTGCTGTCACCTCCTTGCAAAGGAGGAGCTAAGTGAGGGGCTCCCTTTGTTTTAGGGAGGGGCCAGGCTGAGACCAAGACTGATTGGGGCCTGAGGGTGTCCCTGCTAGGATGGGGTAAGTCAGACCAGAGGCTGAGGCTGAGAGGTGGCATCCTGGGCCGCAGCAAAGGGAGAGAAGGGCGTAGCCCTCCCAGAAGTGTCAGCCTGGCTGAAAGGGACTGTGTGAGGTGACCACTTGAGGATTCAGCTGACCACGTTTACAGTTAACCTTTGCCAGGACTCTAAGTTACAGTAATTTTATGTCTTCTCCCTGTGCCCCTGCCTCTAAGGCATATGTTCTCATCTCCAGCTTTAAGACTGTCAGTTAGGGATAGATAGATAGATAGATAGATAGATATTCATATTATATATAACATATGCACATGTATACATATTATATATGTACTAGAGGCCTGATGCACAAAATTCATGCAAGAGTAGGCCTTCCTTCCTCCGCTGCCGGCACCGGCTTCCCTCTGGCACCTGGGACCCAGGCTTCCCTCACAGCCCTGGCTTCATCCGGAAGGTCATCTGGAAGGTTGTCCAGAAGGACGTCTAGTCTAATTAGCATATTATGTTTTTATTATTATAGACTAGTAGCCCAGTGCACAAAATCATGCACATTAAAAGGGAATTAATTAGAGGAAATATTTTAATATTGCTATTTGCCCTTTCTCTATAATAGAAGTGTCAGAGATGAAAGAAAATTAGTAAAATGTATATGAAAATCTCCCTCTTGTTAGAGTCTGGGGCACACTGTGGGACCCAGAGTCAAATCCCCGCCCACCTGCGCATGCCAGCCCCACCCCCATTGGGCGAGACCCAGACCCGGCCAGCCCCACCCCTGTCAAGCCCCGCCAGGCGGGGGGCGTGGCCTCAGGTCCCTTGGCCCAGCCTAGCACCACACAGCCTCAGGTCCCTGCTGATCGGTCATTACGATGTCATGGCGTGATGACCATTTGCATATTAGCCTTTTATTATTATGATTAGATATTCTACCAACTGAGTTAGAAGCCCATGCCTTGAGGCATGAAACATTTCCACATTCTTGATTCCTTATGGGGCAAGGATTGTGGTGGGTGTGGGCTGGGACAGGGCTTTGAGACAAGTCTCAGCTGGTCCATTCCTGTTTCTCTGCTCTCTGTGTCCCTACAGCCATGAGTCTCCTGTTGACCCTCCCTGAAGGCAGACTATGACATCAGGTGATAGCATCACACAGTCAGAATTTCAAAACTGTGGGGGATCATCCCACAGAACCCGCTAGTTTCACCAAGAGAAAACTGAAACCCCGAGAGGAAGTCTGGCATGGGGGCCTGGGCACTGGGCCTGACATAGCCATATACTTCCTGTGTGACTTTGCCCGGCTGTTTTCTGCTCTGGGCCTCCGGTTTCTCATCTGTAAGGAAGGAGAGCTATTATTATATTAATTATGAACAACATGTTAATGCTTTAAAATCAGACTCATCGGTTTCCTCTGGGAGGCTCTGAGCCAGCTGCCAGATTAGAACCTGGCTGTGTGGCTGCCCACTTTGCAAGCCTGGTGACTCACATCACTTCTTGAAGCTTCAATGTCCTCATCTACCAAGTGGGAATAGTACCTCAGCATAGGATTGTAGGAAGTTTAAATGCAGTGGTATGTATCGTCCAATACTGGGCACATAATAAACTCTCCATAAATAATAATGATTATTCTAATAATCATAATAATCATCATTATTATTAAACTTAAGCTCCTTGATGACTGGTCTCTAGCACAGTGTCTGGCATGAGTTGAAACTTAACACATTGCGGACCAGTAGTTTTATTGCTAGCTTTACCCAGTGGCCAGATAAGTTTCTATTGAACGAATACAAAAAACGTTTTACATAAATGTTAAAAGCAAGCTTTAAAATTAAATACCCATTGCATTTTGAAGTTATTTATTACACTAGGAGCCCAGTGCATGAATTTGTGCACCTTGACAGGAATTGTGGGCTGTGAGGTTGTGGTGGGCACAGGGGCGGGTCTCGGCCCATACTCCATGCCCCCGTCCGGCCCTTCCCACCACAGCCTCCAGTCCCCTGTCTGCCGGCAGCCCCGCTCCTGCCTCTGCTGCTCCCATGCACTGACAGCACAGGCCCTGCTTGTACCCGTGACAACAGAGCGATTGGGGCCAGCGCCAGCAGCAGGTGCAAGTGGGGTCAGCGCTGTCACCCCTCAGGAGCAGGGGGAGGTGGAGAAGCCCTCAGGGACGATGGGGGCTGGCAGCCGCCGTTCGCACCCACTGACAGCACGGAGCAATCAGGGCCAGCACCGGGCGCTGGCAGCAGGTGCAAGCACTGGGCGGGACCACGGTGTGCAGGAGCAAAGAATTTTCAGTAACCACCAGAGGCTTGCCCCAATGACAGCAACTGGCACCCTGCCTTGGTCTGGTGCCCCTCTCTCACCTGCTCCACCATCCCGCCATTGCCAATGCCTGCCATATCCCATGCTCTGTGGCCTGCTGCCCACGCTCATCATGTTCCACGTGTGCCCCTGGTGGTCAGCACACGTCATAGCTACTGGTTGTTCAGTCTATTTGCATATTAGAGTTTTATATATATAGATGTTCTTATAAGCTAATATCTTTTTAAAGTATGATACTTTGTAAAACCCTGTGTACTATGAAGGGAGGATTCTCGTGATCCATCTGCAGTGTGTTAACAAATGAATGAATGAGCAAAAGAGTCTCATTTTTTCCCAGAGACCCAGGACAAGTGATCTGACTTGGGTCACCTGGCAGGGCTGTCAGTGGGCCACGCCCCCTCTGCCTGCTGCACTCACAGCAGGCCCAGGAGCAGAGTGCGGTCAGGACTGACAACCTGACAGTGCTTGGCCGGGTCTGACTAGAAGGAGGAACAAAATTGGACTGAAACCTCCATGTCCCTTGGCCCAGGTCCTCAGCGAGGCACGTGTACCTGGCGGCTGGAGCCCTGTAAGCTCCGGGGTGTGGAGCCACTCGGCCACCCCATGGCTACCCTGTGGGGCACAGAGCTGATAGCACAAGAGTCTCCTGGTGGGGCCTCCTCCAGCCCTGGATTCCACCCACTGCTCAGGCTCCCAAAGAGCTCTCAGGTGCCCCCTGGGAAGAAGGAAAGGGTCAGTTGGGAGAAAGGTAGGGTGACCAGGAACTTTCAGAGCCGGTGGTAGGCCCAGGCTCCCAGACTAAGTTGAGGCCTTGGTGGAGCCCTGGACTGTGTTTCTAAGAAGCTGGGTAGCAGCAACCCACCACCCCTGCCACTCCGCCCAGGGACCTGCGCCACAGGCGGTGGAATGGGCTGACCTGCTCCTCAGAAGCTTCCAGCCCTGAGCACCAGCTCCCTTACCCTCTGTGTCCCTGTGGCAGCTCCCGGGGTCTGGTTGTCCCAGCTTCTCCCCAACTCACTTCATGCCTCGCCCCAGGGCCCGGGAAACTGCGAATGGCCATGCCCTGCAGAGCAAAGCCTCGGCTGGGACAGGAACATGGACCCTCTGCACAGCCCTTCCCTCTTCTCAGCCATGACCCCGGAAGGGGCTGCCGTTTTCCTGGGGTCGCTGGCTGGAGCCTGAGAGAGCTTTCAGGTCAGAGAAGCCAGACAATGCAGTTGCCCTGTAGGTCCCTCACCACTGCCACCGCCTGAGGAAACGTCTGGCCAGCATCCTCCAACGGCCTACCCATCTAGGGCTGCCTAACACGCATCAGCATCCCCAGTGTCCTGGCTGCCTGCCTGCTTGCCGCCCTCCTCTCTGTAACAAGCCAGAGCCACATGCGTATGCTTTCATAGCAATCTCTGCCCGGGAGGGAAGGGAAGGGAGAGGAGAGAACTAGGAGAGACAAACAGAGGAGAAGAAGAGGTGAAGAGGGAAGGAGACAAGACAGGGGGCCTGTAAAGGTGGGTGGAGTGGGTCCCTGATGGATCCCACACTTTGTGGGGAGCACTGTCTGGGGAGCTGGGGGGCATCCTTCTCCTCTGGTTATAAAAGCCAGGGCCAGCGGCTCCTCAGATGTCCTCCAGGTCAACCTCCTGACTTTACTGAGGACCCCAAGGGGCCAGGAACCCGGTTCCAGACTCCACTCCAGCATCTTTTACGTTCTCTTTCATGTGTTGTTGGAGTCCCAGTACCGGAAGGCTCCGGGGCTGGGGCAAAGGGTGCAGGGATGGGTCTGGCCTGGAGCCCCGGAAGGAGAAGTCAGGGTGCAGGTGAGGACCAGGTCCCTTCCTGGAATCACCCACAAAAGCCTTTCATCTGGATCAAAAGCAGCTGCAACCCCCACTCATCTCTAGTTACTGACGCACAGCAATGCCCAAGGGGAGGCTCAAGTTCAGGGTAAGCTGACCTTGACAAGAGCACTGAGCCCTCTAAGTATTTACTAAACAAACCGTGTCCACCCAGTGGAGCAGCCTTATTTCAAGCAGCCTCGTTGCCACTGGACTTGTCTTTAAGACGGTCCATTCTGTGCCATGCATTCCTTTACCTGGAGCAGTAAACAGCAATCCACACTCACAACCCACCACCTCTGGGGGTCAACATAAACCTTCGCACCTCTATCGATCCTTAGCCCTGTGAGCTGCGGTGAACCAGCTTCCGAGGGCCAGAGGGGTCAGAAGAGAGGAGACTGGGGACTCCTGGACACACACCTCCTCTGCCTCCTCCCCCACCCTCCTCCCAGCCCCTAGAGCACCACAGCCACATGGAAACGCATGGAGAACAGTTGGGGCTTTTTATAATCTTTATTTGTTGACAGTTCAGGCTATTTTTTTTCCATGCCGCAAGATGCCAATGCCTCATGAAAAAGTTGTGAAAAAAGACACACAAGTCTATTTTGGGGCGATCAGCTCCTCAGAGCTCCTCCTCGCAGCTCTGCATGGCTCCAGGAATGGCCTGCCTTCTCGGTCTGCAGCTTGCTTGAAGTGGAGGTTTAGTCCTGGACACACTGTGGCTAGGGGTGCATTTTTGCCCTCTCTTGTGACGTTTCTGCTTATAAAAGAGGGCAGAAGTAGGAACACCATCTAGCTTCTTCCCGCTGTAGGCCTACCTGGTGGTGGTTTCCAAAGTGTCCTGTCCTAAGAAATTAACATCCCAGGAGACTGGGGTGGGCCATGTATTCCCCATGGCATTAGTGATGGTGGCATTTCAGCTCTTTAAAGACATAAACCAAGTGCTCACGTTTTTCTGCTTCAAAGCTGCTGTGTATGGAGTATACGGAGGCCTCAGCCAGCTGTGGCTCCCAGGAGGCAAGGCCAGGGTAGAGGATCGTGGGTGAGTGGGCAGAGGGGCCTGCACACTCATATGTCTGCCAGTGGAGGCTCTGGCCAGACCAGATTGGGAGTGGATTCTTCAATTCCTGTCTTGAGCAGCCTTGCCAGCCCACAGTGTGGCCTTGGCTGTAGGAAGTCTGCAAGGGGCCTGCTGGGCTTTGAGGATCACAGCAGAATTCCCACTTGTGTTCCTTTTACTGCCTCACCCTGTTTGTTTACTTTTTCAGGAGATCTGGGCCAAAGTCGGCATAGATTTTCCAACCCCGCTTAGTTAGACACTCGGAGATTCCCACCCCAGTTTTGCCCAGTCTTCTATGCCATCTGCTCCCCATAGGCAGCCCAGGTGGCATAGACACAAATGGGGTTGGGGCCCGCTTTATACAGGGGGTGCTAAGCATAGGTCTGTGCGGGGAGGAGCAGGCAGGAGCCAAAGAAGAGTTGGAAGGATCGCACAGTCTCTGATCTCAGCCCCGGGAGGTGCCATGAGAAGATCATTTAGCCGCCCCCTGGCTTTGGGCAAGTAATATTGTTATCCCCAATGGAAGATCAGAGAGGCAAGGTTTGTTGCCCAAAATTGCACAGCCAATTCCTGGTGGAGTAGAGACTAGAAGGGCTGCTATTGACCACATTTCTGCCCACATTTGGGGACTCTTGTTCCCTTGGCTTTCTTCTGTCTTGTCACCGTCCTGCTCCTTGGGGGTTGTGACAGAGATGCCCTCTCATCACCCTTTAACAACCCAGTGTCAACTGCTCCAGAGGTGTCGGGCTAGCCTCTCCAAGCCTATTCTTGATTATTCCTGATCTCTCCTGAAATTCTAGAATTTTCTTTGGCTGAACTAGTCCCAATATTGTGAGTGACCATTTAAGGAAACCGAAAGTAGGGATGATTGCAAAATCAGATTCTCTTTCTGTCCATCTCTCCTCCCCCCAATACTTCCTTCTTCCATTCTCAGCCTTGGTAGCCATCAGCTGATATTTTGCTGAGTCCCAATTTGGGTCAGGAGCTGCTCTAATAAAAAGGATGGCTGATAAAATAGAGGGCTTCCGCCCTAGCGTATTTGGCTCAGTGGCTAGAGCTTCAGCCTGGGTACTGAGGGGTCCCAGGTTCGATTCCGGTCAAGGGCATGTACCTTGGTTGCAGGCACATCCCCTGTAAGGGGTGTGCAGGAGGCAGCTGGTCAATGCTTCTCTCTCATCGATGTTTCTAACTCTCTATCCCTCTCCCTTCCTCTCTGTAAAAAATCTATAAAATATATATTTTTTTAAAAAATAGAGGGCTTCCATGCTAGGAACCTATATTGGGTGTCAGTGCTGGAATGAATCTTAGAGGTCACCTGTCCTTGTACATGAAAAAGCTGAGGCCCAGAGAGGAGAGGGAATTGTTGGACATCACACAGCTGCATGAGGACAGAATCCAGGCCTCCTGATGGACAATGGACCACTCTTTCCAAATTACCAAGCCAGTTCAGAATATGTAAATGCCCCACAGCATGGCATGGACCATGACCCCAGTTCTTGTCCCTGGAGTAGCCCTTGACCCCCTGGGGTGACCTTTGTCGTGGCCCCCAGGTGCATGTCTCAGCCCACTGGGCCTGGACAGCAGGAGCCATGCTCTGCCTCTGAGTAAGACCCTCCATTTGGCTGACCAACCTGGTTGTGCCTCTTTGGGTGACTCACGGGGAGCTCATTCCTTCTCCCACCGTCTTCCCTTGCCCTGTCCCATCCCCTTCAGCCCAGCCCAACCAGGAGCCTAGAGGGAGCACAGAGCAATGACAACCCGAAGAAAAGGCCAGTGCAGTCTGTGGAAGACCTCTCTGGACAACATGTGAGTAGCCACTGGGTGGTGTGAACTCCCTCCCCATCAGGTTTTCCCACCTCATTCATTCAGCCGTCAGGCATTTACTGAGCACCTACTGAGTGCTTGCTGCCAGTTCAGCCTGAAGGATACTCTTTTGAATAAACATAGTTTCTTCCTAAAGAGTTCTCAGTACTGAGAGAGTGGGGGGAGGACTGGTGGAGGGAAGACCCTAGAGGAGGGTGATAGAGTAGTGAGACTGGTATTATTAGGGGAGCACAGAGAAAGAGCAGGGGACCCAGACTTTATAGGGGGTATTCATAGAAGGCTTTCTAGAGGAAGTGACATCTCGGCTGAGACTTGAAGGATGACTAAACATTATCCAGGCGCAGGAGGTGGGAAGAAGAAGAGTGTTCAGGCTGAGGGAAGTGTTTAAGCAAAGGTCCAGGAGGGGCCCATCCCCTTGCGGAGACCTGGCCGTGCCCCTGAGCCCTGGGCATGGGGGCTGAGAGACTCCCAGCTTTTGATTTCACGCCTGCCTCCTGCTGGGTCTCAGCATGTTGAGATGCCTCTGCTTTTGCTCTCAGCTGGTTCTGAACTTTGCCCCAAGCACAGGGTGGCAATGCCACATGCCCCAGACTCTGCACACTGGGGGCGGGGATAGAGCTCACATCGCAAAGCCTGTGGCGTAGGCTTCATCCTGGAGAGGAGTGGAGAGAAAAGAGGTTAGGAGCCTGCAAGTAGGTGAAGGGCTGGAGCTGCCTGTGAAGCAAATGGAACAGGCTGGAGGGGGGCACAGGGAGCTTGGCACTGGGGCAGGTTCTTCAGCGACACAGGGACAGGAGGGCTTGGTGCTGAGAGCCCGCTGTGCGGGCCTTTCTGAGAACCAGGATGGAGAGTTCTTTCCCCAGACTGGGCTTCCAGCTTCAGGAACATGGCAGCCTTGTGATGTCCTGAGGAGGATGGTTATGGAGATGGAGATAGATGGTGACCTAGCTGTCTGGCATTGGAGGGCTGGACAAAGATGAAGCAAATGTGGGGGCTGGTTCACTGGGAAGGAGGCATCACAAGGAGGCTTTGGTGAGGGAAGAGATGGAGGGGAGGTGGGAGACTGGAATCCTGCTTCCAGGCTGCCAATAGCCCCCCAGGCTGCAGCCACACATCGTCCCCCCTCCTGTCCCCACCCTGGGTGAGTAAGCCAGACCACGGTAGAGCGTTGCCCAGGCCCACCAGTGGAAGGACAGTGCAGAAGCCCAGCTAGCTAGTGGCAGAATCAACAGCTGATTGTGAAGTGCTCCAAAGAAATGGGCAAGGAGGCTGTTGTGTGTGGGGGCGTGTGTGCATGCATAACAGAAGATGAGAGGAGGCAGAGAAAGAGACCATGAGACTCTGCAAAAGCCTCCCACCAGGCCTGACTTGAGAAGTAAGCTGAAGCAAGGAAAATGGATGCTGAAGCTGGGGTGGGATGGGGTGGGGTGGGGGAGGGAGGGAGGGAGCTACCTGTGCTATGAGCCACTGCTGAAGGCTGGGAGCTGGGGACTGGGACAGGGCTCTGATAACTCCTGGGTGGCTGGTGAGGGACCCCGCCTGGGGGAATGTCCCTGTTTTCCAGGACTCTGGCATTGGAGGGCTGGACAAAGATGAAGCAAATGTGGTAGGCAGATGCTTGGCCCGGAAGCCCAGGTTCTGAGTCTGTCTTCAATAGGCAGGAGGGGTGAATTAGTTGAAGGCCAGGGCTCGGTTGGGAGACCTGGCATCAACCACAAATGAGGCAGAGGCTGAGGCTGGAGCTCGCTGGTGATCTGCCCCTCACATCCAGAAAGGTCCATTGCCCTGGTGTGAGGAAAATGCTGGGAGCTGGTGCCTGGAGAGCCAGTCACTGAGCTGGGAGTGAGAAACGACAGGGGGGGTCTTTGTAGACTGGCCTGAGGGAGGTGCACAGAGGCCCCAGACAGACCAAGTGGACCACAGATGTGATGATTCACAGTGAAAAAGACTGGAAGATCATGGGGGTGGAGGGAGAGAATTGGGTTTTGAGGAGCAGGGGACTTGGAGGGACTATGACGCTGGGAGAGGGCTGAGTGGGGCTGTGACTGGGAATGCCTGAGAGGTGATATAGTCCGGAAGGACGTTGTTTTGAAGAAAAACTGAAAGGGGATTGTGGGCAGAAAGCAGGGCTGGGAATCAAGGTGACTCCCCCTCCCCAGCAGAGCACCTGGCTCTGCCCAGACAGTTTACCGAGTGTGGGCAGGGGGTGCGATTTTACTTGGCCAAACTTATACCTCTGAACCCCCACAGTCCAGCCTGGTTGAGCACTGTGGTTCCCAGGCTGAGCTGGCTTTTTCTACGGGGGGGGGGGGGGGGGGAGGGAGGGTCTTGGGAGGGCCCG
>NW_005871376.1:827612-828912 GCF_000147115.1 Myotis lucifugus
AAGGAGGGGGGGGGAAATGTATTTTATTCAATATCATTTTGTTGGGCAATTTCCATTTTCCCAATGGGAAACATGCTTCAGGCAGTACAAAATTCCTTTTTAAGTTTGGCTGTTTTTTTTTGGGGGGGGGGCAATAGATTTCTCTTCCTAATCATATTTTGCATAAACTATTAGAGTTGATTTACATTTTTGGAGCACAAGTTGGAGGTGTGATGGAGGGGGTTAAGTGAAAGGCATGCCACCCTGGGCTTTAAAAAGTGTCCAGAGGTAAACGACAAGATGGATAAAGCCAGACTGAGCTAACTACTGTAATTACTAGCAGTCAGCATCCTGATAGTCAAACTAGCCTTGAACACGGAAGCTTCCTTCGAGGACCACTCATATTACAGACGTCATCTCGTATAACCTCTGTGTTACAGAGGAGGACATTGATGCAGAGCCCAGAGGTGTCTTCGGCACCACCTCCAGGACTAGTGTCTTCATGGTAGTTTTTTCAGAGGTCAAAAGATACTGGTGAACTCCAGGCGGCAATCGTATGGGGGTAGGATGGAAGTGGAAACGGCTGGAGGAGGGGGAGACGGCGTAGGTGGGAAACAGGTGCAGATGGCACTGGGCCCACCCAGTCCGAGGCACAGGCTGCCTGCAGGGGTGGTGATGGAGAGAAGACACTGGGCGTCGGGAAACGCTATCTCGCTGTCTCCGTCGCCTCGTGGGCAAGCAGTGGAGGGCTGGGTGTAAAGGACAGGGAAACAATGTCGAGTTCTCCTCTAATTCGCATCTCTTCTAGGACTCACGAGGATGCCTCCTGGAATTCTTTCTCAACTTTCCCGAGGGAAGAGGCAAATCCCTTGGGAGTCCAGGGAGGTTTTGTGCCTCACCAGTTAGACTTAGAGCAGCGGTTCTCAACCTGTGGGTCGCGACCCCTTTGGCGGTAAAACGACCCTTTCACCGGGGTCGCCTAAGACCATCCTGCATATCAGATATTTACATTACTATCCATAACAGTAGCAACATTACAGCTATGAAGTAGCAACGAAAATAATTTTATGGTTGGGTCACAACATGAGGAACTGTATTTAAAGGGCCAGAAGGTTGAGAACCACTGACTTAGAGGGACGCAACCTGGCACTGGGCGCAAGCCAAGCCTACCTGCGCCCTGCCACTCCCAGAGGGGAGACAAAGGGAGGGAGTGAGGGAGAAAGGGAGGAAGGAAGGAGGAGGAAGCGGCCCCGTGGCGGAGCCCCCCGGGCTCCCAAATCCCTTTCTTTTCCCGGCCCTTTCCCCGCCCCAAACCCTTTTC
>NW_005871376.1:830578-833631 GCF_000147115.1 Myotis lucifugus
CTGTAGGTAATCTGAGCGCACCTTGCCTTTGTGTCTGCCCTGAGTACACAGAGCTGGAGAGCAGCGGGCAAGAGGCTGTTTCTGGAAAGGGATCACGGGACCGGGTGGGAGGGAGCCTCTAGGTGACTCTGGGATCACTGAGAGGGGAGTGAATTGTGTGTGGTGATGCCAGGACAGGGTGGCATGGAAGCTGTCGTTCACGGAGGTTATTCAGGAGTCTCGGAAGGTTTGGGGATGAGGCATTTGTGCAGAAAAGTCAAGCGTCATTGAAGGAGAGAGTGCCAGAAGGAAGTGGGAAGTTGAGAAGCTCATGGAGTGGGTTATATCACCACACATCATCAATGATACAGTAAAGTAGCAATATTTTAGAGCAAAAGTCACATTATCGCTGGTGGCGCGCTAGCTGCAGTGCAGTAGTAGGATCTTTGTTTAAGGCAGGCCCGATGAACCAAGAGTTCTGCTGGCTCAGTCGGGCCAGGCTGCATCTTAAAGAGCGATATAATTACACATATAGATATGTAATCCAGCATTATATAATCCCACATTACATAAGAAGGCAAGGACCTCCTTTCAGCCCAGCCTCTACTGGCACAAATTCACCAAGATCCTGGAGACTTTCTTCCAAAGCCCTCATACCCATTTTCCAGAAGGGCAGACTGACACCCAGAGAAGTGAAGTGATTTGCCCTTTCCTGGATATGACAAAGAAGTTTACCAGTCAGGCCGTTGGGACAGGGGTCGCGGGGGTGAGAGTGATGGAAATAGGGAGGAAGCGAAGGAGGAGCAGGGGAAGGATGGGGAGGGGCCGTCCAGTCCGAGCAGCAACCAGCGGGTCTGGTGTCTAAACTCACAGCACAGTGCGCGTCGCTCTCCTACTCGGGTGGCTGTCCCCACGTAACCCCGGATGCATAAGGCAATTTAAACTCAAGTGTTTCTGCCTCGCAATTCCCTTTCTGTAAAGAGCACACTACTTTTCCATCACAAATGGTGAGGCTCCTCATGGTCGTGGCGGTCTGAAAAGGGAAACCAGGGCTTGAGGGGATTGATAGAACGTTTGGACAGACAGCAGGAAGATGACCTGTGGGGATGCGAGCGGGTAGCCACAGCCCAGTACCACCTCCTTAGGAAAGCAGACCGCCTTGTCATGAGCACTTTATCATAAACTTGCTGATCTTGGACCAGCACTGCTCTACTGCTCTGCTGTGCTGGCATCCTCCCTGCCACCAAGAGGAAATTAAGAACTGACCCTCCTTCTCCGTGCCTCCTCACAATCCCCCCGCCACCCCCCCTCCCCGCACTAGAATCTAAATGTGAGAAAGAAGTTCTACTGGCTAGTATGCTTTTCTTTTTCTCCTACAGCTGTGTCTATATTTGTATTTGGGGTTCTAGCTGTTTTGTCTTCAATTGATAAAACAGAAACCGCAACCCAGATGATTCCTCCCAGCGCCAACACACCCTCGCAGCTGCCTGCTTGAGTCCAGGAGCTGTCAAAGTAGGGTTCCTGGTCCTCAGCTCAGGAGGGAGAGCAGGGAGGAGGCAGCGTGGTGGTTACAATAAAGGTTGCCCACGGGGGACGGTGAGGGTGGGGTGGAGAAGGGAGAGAAATGATGCTGTTACCCTGGACCCTGGGGAGGGACCTGCATGGAGACCCTTGCTGTTCCGGGTCCAGATCCTGTAAAATTCCAAGGAGGAGGCACTTGTCTCATTGAGAAGTCCTTGCTGCGCTTTCTGCTTAGGTTGCTGAGATGCATCCACTTGCGCAAATCCCAGTTGCCATCGTTACTTGGATATTTTGACTCCGCATGCCTGCATGCTGGCATCCAGTTACAGCCCGGCAGGAATGGCACTCCTGGGCGGCTGCTGGTGGCCTGGCGCTCGGACTGGGTGGCTCAGCAGTGAGGGCACCTGGACAGCCTCCACACTCCTCTGAGCTCAGCCTTCCTGGGCCTCGGAAGTTTTTCTCCAAGCTGCTCTAGCCCCCAGCGGATTTCATTCACACAGGGCACGTGAGCAGGGGCAGACCAATGACACTGACCAAAGAAAGGCCTGATAATAATGCCCTGGCTTCTGAGAGGGCGGTGCCAGCAGGGAGGCTGCCAGCGAAAGCCCCCTCAAGCCCAGGGCCCCTCCTGGTGGCAGCTTGTAAACACTGACATGACATGTTGATTATAGAAGGTCCTCCTGCTTGTTAAGCTGAGCCATCCCCTTCTGAGGGTGGACAAACCTCCCCCTCTCTGTCCTACACAGAAGGGAACTGAAGCAAGCATTTGCCCAGAAACTCAGGCCCGTTTCTGACCCTGTGCTCCCTCCCCCAGCAGCCCCGTCACCCTTACAGCCCATTTAGGGAGTCTCCTTCTAGGAGTGTCAGGTGTCTGTTGGGGGAAGGGGGGTCCCCTAGCCTGAGAATCCCTCTCCCTAGGAATGGGAGGTACAAAAGGGGGTGTAGCTCGCTCCTTCGGAGGCTGGCTGGAGGATGTTTGCAGGGCAGGCCTGGATAGGGGATGGCAAGGCCCACTGGCCGTGGAGTGTATCGTCATTGGCCCGTGGTTACCCATTACCTCCATGTCAAAACTGGGCCTGCCGCTGAGTGAGCCAGCCACGCAGGCCACGTGACAGACCCACAGGAGGGATGGGAGGCCCGTGGGCTGCTCAGGTGCATCCAGAAGCCTCCCACCCAGACAGATTGGGGGGGAACTCTGGCACCTCCATAAAGGGAGCTGGGGGCTTGGAAATCCACGACCGGAAAAGGAGAGAGGCGAAGGTGGAGGCCAGGAGAGCTGCCTCCCAGCTCTGACAAGTCCATTAAATTTTAAAGTGGCCCTGCCCTTGGGCCTGCTGGGAAGGGGTGGGACCTGGCCCTGACTCCGCTTCCCTCAGCTGTTTGTTGCTCTGCTGGCGGAGGAGAGTGGTGATGAGTGAGCTTCCCGGGCAGGCTCTCCTCCCTCTGGGAGAGAGGGACAGCTCCACCTGGGTTCTCTCCAGGCCTCCTCCTTCGAGAAGCCCAGGTGGAGGATGGCGGCCACCAGAGGGAGACAAGTGGTTCATCCGGCAGAA
>NW_005871376.1:835296-838101 GCF_000147115.1 Myotis lucifugus
GTCAAACGAAAGCTCTTAAACACTAAATTAGAGCTACGTAAGTGAGAGGTACTATTATTATCATTTTGGGTAAGATCGTGTGCACAGGCCACATGACAGAGCGGGGACTGCCGTGTCAGGCTGGGTGGGTATGCCTGTTCTCCCTGGTTCCAGGGGCAGGTACTCTGCTAGCTTTCTCTGCCCCAAACCTCGCTCTCCCACCCCCAGGTCCGACGTGGTGGTTCTATGCTTCTCCATCGCCAACCCTAATTCCCTTCACCATGTCAAGACCATGTGGTACCCCGAGATCAAGCACTTCTGCCCCCGGGCACCTGTCATCTTGGTGGGCTGCCAGCTGGACCTGCGCTACGCCGACCTGGAGGCCGTCAATAGGGCCCGGCGACCCTTGGCTCGGTAGGGACGCTGGTGCCTAGGAGGAGGCACTGAGGAAGTCAGAGGGAGGGGGTGTCTCCATGGCTCCCTGCTGAGCCCCGAGGGAATCCACTCAGCCTTACATCTCTCCCTTCATTTGAAGCAAGTCCGTGTAGGGAGCCAAGAGTGCTCCGTCTTTCATTCACTCATCTATTCCTTCATCTCTTACACACTGTGTTTGCAATACTGAGCAGCACGAGGAGAGAAGGAGAGAAGCAGTTTTGCATAAAAGGAGCCTATCATCTTGCTGGGAGATGAACTTAACACATTGCGGACGGATCAGGAGAATTCTCGTGTTTTCTGTTCTAAGGCTTGTGGCCAATCACGAGAATTCTTTAAAAAGATAGTAGCTTGTAAGGACATGTAACAAATACCTTCAAAATGCAATGGGTATTTAATTTGAAAGCGTGCCGTTAACATTTATGTAAAACGTTTTTTGTACTCGTTCCATAGAAACTTATCTGGCCACTGGGTAAAGCTAGCAATAAAACTACTGGCCTGCAATGTGTTAATATGAGAACATGTTAAAAACCAGTGTGGAAAATTGCATGCTGCCTGCCAGGGGTGGGGGGGTGGGGGAGGGTAGTAGTGCTAACATTACTTTGGGCGGGAAATCACCGGGGCCTGACAGGTGCGGAAGGCTCCCTGGAAGAAGAGGGGACTGGAGGTAGGCCTTGAGGGCCGGCAGGACTTGGTCGGACAAAGGAGAAAGGGCAGGGATTCATTAGGATTGAGCAGGGCAGGGGTGAGGCCAGGGAGAGGCTCCCCCGCCCCCCCAAGCCTGGTGAAGAACAGGCAGGCCCTAGGGACCTGCCTCCCCCTGCCCGCCACCCTCCCCAACATGACTCTGCTTTGCCCTCTTGAACGTCCAGGCCCATCAAGCCCAATGAGATTCTTCCCCCCGAGAAGGGAAGGGAGGTGGCCAAGGAGCTGGGCATCCCCTACTATGAGACCAGCGTGGTGGCCCAGTTCGGCATCAAGGACGTCTTCGACAACGCCATCCGCGCAGCCCTCATCTCCCGCCGCCACCTGCAGTTCTGGAAGTCCCACCTCCGCAACGTGCAGCGGCCTCTGCTGCAGGCACCCTTCCTGCCCCCCAAGCCCCCTCCCCCCATCATCGTGGTGCCCGACCCCCCCTCCAGCAGTGAGGAGTGCCCCGCCCACCTCCTGGAGGACCCGCTGTGTGCGGACGTCATTCTGGTGCTGCAGGAGCGGGTGCGCATCTTTGCCCACAAGATCTACCTCTCCACGTCCTCCTCCAAGTTCTACGACCTGTTCCTCATGGACCTGAGTGACGGGGAGCTGGGGGGCCCCTCGGGGCCAGGGGGCCCCCGCCCAGAGGACCACCGGGCTCACCCTGATCCACACCACCACCATCACCACCACCACGGCCGGGACTTCCTGCTCCGGGCCGCCAGCTTTGACGTGTGCGAGAGCGTGGAGGACGGTGCGGGCTCGGGTCCCGCTGGGCTCCGGGCCTCCACCAGCGACGGGATCTTACGGGGCAACGGAACAGGGTACCTGCCTGGGAGAGGCCGCGTGCTGTCTTCCTGGAGCCGAGCTTTTTTGAGCATCCAGGAGGAGATGGCAGAGGACCCACTGACCTACAAATCCAGGCTGATGGTGGTGGTGAAAATGGACAGTTCCATCCAGCCGGGGCCTTTCCGGGCTGTTCTCAAGTACCTGTACACGGGGGAGCTGGACGAGAAGGAGCGGGACCTCATGCACATCGCCCACATTGCCGAGCTGCTTGAGGTCTTTGATCTGCGCATGATGGTGGCCAACATTCTCAACAACGAGGCCTTCATGAACCAGGAGATCACCAAGGCCTTCCACGTCCGCCGGACCAACCGGGTGAAGGAGTGCTTGGCAAAGGGCACCTTCTCAGGTAGGGAATGTGCTTAGGAACTCGTAGCCAGGAGGCAGAGGGGTGCCCTCCCAGTGGCCTTCTGAGGAGCCCGGGCTCCGATTAGCGCTCGGCTGCTGATGCCCTGCGAGGCGCTGGCTCCGCCTGGAGCCTGAGCGTGTGGTCAGGTGGTACGTCCCAGCTGTGGCTTCGGAAGGAAGCGTGTTGTCTGGGTGCGGGGTCGACCCTTGGGGTTGGTTGCCCCACATTCTTTCACCGCATCCTCACGTGATGCTTCGTCTCCTCCTGGGCAGATGTGACCTTCATCCTGGATGACGGCACCATCAGCGCCCACAAGCCCCTGTTGATTTCCAGCTGCGACTGGATGGCTGCCATGTTTGGGGGGCCGTTTGTGGAGAGTTCCACCCGGGAGGTAAGGCTTCTTTGCCTCTGAGATGTGTCATTTAATGGTGCTTTCCTCAGCATTCACGAGGAGATGGGCCTGAGGGAAGTTATGAGGGTGGTTCCCATAGCCAGGATTCCCAATA
>NW_005871376.1:838307-888694 GCF_000147115.1 Myotis lucifugus
ACTCTGTAGTTTAGAAAGCACTTTCAACACATTATCTCAGCATCGTCTCACCCAGCCTCTCGTACATGGCTTAGCATTCCCACCTTATACATGAGGGAAGCGAGGGCCTAAGAGGTTAATGCAGCCGTGGGCAAACTACGGCCCGCGGGCCGGATCCGGCCCGTTTGAAATGAATAAAACTAAAAAAAAAAAAAGACCGTACCCTTTTATGTAATGATGTTTACTTTGAATTTATATTAGTTCACACAAACACTCCATCCATGCTTTTGTTCCGGCCCTCCGGTCCAGTTTAAGAACCCATTGTGGCCCTCGAGTCAAAAAGTTTGCCCACCCCTGGGTTAATGACTCGTGCAAAGTTGTCTAATTAGAAAGGAGAGGCTAGAACTTGAACTTAGAACCTCTGACTCCACACTGTACCTCGCTTTCTCCCTGACACATATGAAACAACTAGAAAAAAGTCCAGTGTGTCCCCGGCTGAACCCATCACTGTTTTCAAGTGTAAGTTTTATTAAGTGAGGCATGGTGAACATAACAGATCAGGATGAGACTGCCATTGAAAAGATACATTTTACACTCACAGATCCAGTAAGAGAACGCATGCACATGGGGGCTGAGGGGTGGAGCACATGTGGAGGCACCAGGATTGTTCAGGAGACCGAGAGCAAGGGGAGCTGTGGGCAATGGCCTTTATTGTGGTTTCCTGGGAAGAAAGGACAGGGAAAGGCAGGGTAAGCTCTCAGATGGGCTGGCGTGGTTCATGTAGCAGGCTCTGGGGCATAGGGGCTGTCCTAGTCATCTGGTGCCTGGCTCTGGGGCAATTAGGGCAGGTGGACAGTGGCTAGGAGTGCGAGCTGATCAAGGAGGTGGTGCGGGTGTGGATTCCGGATTGGTTGGTTTGCATACAAAAGGGATTCCTTTACTGTCTGTAGGAGCTGGCTAGGCCTGGGAGGGGCAGGCCCTCGGCTCAGCAAGGCTCCAGGTGCCACCGCATCACATATGTAATACCTTAATCAATAAAGAAATTAAAAATAAAAAAATAAAATAAAAAGGATGGAAATAATAAAAGAAAAATACAGAAAATAAAAAATGCTTCACATCGTCACCTTTCCCTTTGATCACGGCCACTCCAACTCACCTTAGGACAGAGAGTGTCAGCAGAGCTGGAAGGGGCCTAGCAGTGTGTCCTTAGAACCACTCTCTCAAGTCTGATCTTCGCATTCTCCCAGCTCAGCAGAGTAGCCCAGGCCGCGGCCTTGGTATTCTCCATCTTCCCTGAACTTCTATTACATTAATTATTCATTAACTCAGCCTTGCAGTTAACAAAGTACTACTCTGTGCAGCTGCTTGAAGTGCTGAGTGTGCACACGCGGTTTCCCAGCTGGTCTGGGATGTCTTGCGTGCAGGGACTGGGTCTGTACTTCGGCCAGGCGCCCCTCAGCCAGCGCTGCCCCTTCGTGAGTGCTCGCCAAGTACCTGGAGGGAAAACTGGACTGAACAACGCAGCACAGTCCCTGCGACGGGGACTAGGAGTTTCCTAGGATTTCCAGGAAGAAGTCCTTTCGGAAGAGAAGCTAAGCGGAGGTTGAGATCTGAGTGGGTCTCTGATCCTTGACGTGGGCGTGGGGTTGGGATTTGCTAAGTGAGAGACTAGGGACTCTGAAGCCCCAGGGCCAGCCAGCCCCGAGCACCTCTCAGTATCATAGAAGCGGCTGCGAAGCTCCAGCCGGGTCCCAGCGCAGCCTACGACTCCGTCTCAGGAGAAAGCAGTTGTTGAAGCAGCGCTGCTCTGAACAGATCCCAGAGGCCCACAGTAGCAGCTTCGAGAAGCCAGCTGATGTTGGCTTGCCTGTCCACACCCCACTTGCTCTGCTGCCTGCAGGGCTGGGAGGAGCCAGGGTGTGGGTGTAAGTGACCTGAGGACTGCTGCCCGCATCCTCTAAGCCAGGGTGCCTCGGAAGGGTGCCAGTGAGAACCAGGTCCTTTTTAAAGCTGTTAGAACCCTGCTCCCTGGTGTGGCCAGCAGATGGGCTAGCACAGGCTGTCTCTCTGGGAGGCAGGCCGTTGGGGGCCCCTCAGCAGGTACAGGGGCTGCCCAGGGGTGGCTCCCTGTTTGGGGGAGACCGGCTGTGTGGGGCGGGGCCTTCTGAGTTTCTCAGAGTGAGTGACTCTTTGTGACGCCGACCTCACTGCGCTGCCTCCTCCTGCCCCAGGTGGTGTTTCCGCACACGAGCAGGAGCTGCATGCGGGCGGTGCTGGAGTACCTGTACACCGGCATGTTCACCTCCAGCCCCGACCTGGACGACATGAAGCTCATCATCCTGGCCAACCGCCTCTGCCTGCCGCACCTGGTCGCCCTCACAGGTGACTACGAGTGCGCAGACCTCCCTGGGGGAGGAGGCAGGGGACCCGCCAGCAGTGCTGGCTTCTCCCCCTGGCTCCTCCCTGGGGATACACCTCTAGCACTGAGGGACCCGCTGACCTGCAGGAAGCATGTTGACGTGTATGGGGGTTGGGTGAGGACACAGATGTGATGAAGTGTGTGAGAGAAAGATGCTCGATGGAGTCACCAGTAGGTCGTATCCAAAGGCGACTCCCGCCCAACAAAAGGGTCTCCAGTAGATGCCAGTGCCTGGTGCTCCTCAGCATGGCTCCCTCAGGCAAGCCTGAGGGGTCAGAGAGAATAGGATGCAGCTCCCTGTTTCCACCCTTCGGTCCTCCTCCTCCTCTCCCTCCTTTGTCTCGTTTGGTCACATAAATCTGCTTTATTCTGTATTCTTTCCTTTTCCTTCTCCTCCCTTTTCTCTTCCTCCTCCTTTTCTCTTCTATCTTTATTTTCTCTTTCTTCTTTCAGAAACAGACAATGAGCATTGACCTGCCACTCCTCTAATTCACTGAAAGGATTGTGAGAGCTGGAGCTCAGCTTTTATTTTATTTTATTTATTTAGTTAGTTATTATTTAATCCTCACCCAAGAACATTTTTTTAAATTGATTTTAAAGAGAGAGAGAAACATCAGTCGGTTGCCTCCCATATTCTCCCTAACTGTGGATCAAACCCACACCCCAGGTATGTGCCCTGACCAGGAATCGAACTTGCAGCCTTTTGGTGTCTGGGAAGACACTCCAGCCAGCTGAGCCACCCGGCCAGGGCTGGAGCTCAGCTTTTGGAAGGCAACAGCCTTCGAGGGCCCTCAGGCGGAACAGGGACTGAGGCAAGAGGGGAGCCAAGTGGCAGACCATGAGAGTCAGGGCCAGCAATGCAGGCAGACAGCTCCTGGTGATGCTGGAACTGGAATCTGTGTGGTATTGGTCTTGGCGTTGGTACCTAGGCTGGTGTTAATATGGGGGTTATATTCTTGGCTGGTCGGCGGGCGGGCAGAGAGCAGGGCCTCTGACATTGGGTCGAGGTTCAGGGAAGGCCTCAGTGTCAGAGCTGCTGGGGCCCTGGGCAGACGATCAAATCTCAGATATAAGGGAAGCATCAATCTTACGATGAGACATGGTCATAAGGTAGGGCTTAGTCATAGGAAGACGGCAGAAATCATTGATCAGAGCCGGAAGGATAAGGGCTGAGCCTGCAAAGGGAGTCCAGGGGCCCCAGCGGGGGACACAGAGGGTGGAAGGGCAGGGAGCAAGAGGGAGGCTTCTGAAGATCACAGCTGTGACAGCATGGCATCCGCACTGTCCACGAAAAGTGGTGCGGGCTTCCCAGAGCACATAAGCTGTCCACATCCTTGGGCCAAGTAATTCAACTTTATTTTATTTATTTATTTCAGAGAGGATGGGAGAGGGAGAGAGAGATAGAAACATCAATGACGAGGGAGAATCATTGATCGGCTGCCTCCTGCACGCCCCCTACTGGGGATCGAGCCTGCAACCCAGGCGGGTGGCCTGACCAGGAATAGACCCGTGACCTCCTGGTTCATAGGTCAACGCTCAACCACCAAGCCACACAAGCCGGGCAAGTAATTCAACTTTAGAAAGACAATCTCCAAAGAAATGACTCAAAGGAAAATCGTATATAAAGATGCTATAAGTTTGTTTCATCATGGCGGGCAATCAGAGACAAGTCTAATAGGCACTACTGGTTAAGCACACATGGGTAATTTTCACGAGGTAGCCATTACAAATGTTAAATGGCAGTGATGCACGAAAAGGCTCATAGAAAATAATCTTGAATGACTTTTCCCATGAAATGGTCTACGCACGCTAGAAATCATGTACAAAAATGTATTGTGTATACCAGTGGTTCCCAAACTTATTTGGCCTACTGCCCCCTTTCCAGAAAAAATATTACTCAGCGCCCCCTGGAAATTAATTTTTTTTAAATTTTAATAGCAATTAAACAGAAAGATATATGTATTAATGTTTCTACCTTTTTCGTAAAATATAGTAAAGGTGTAAATTAGAAACATTGAAGTTTGAAATTATGAAACTATTTATTGAACTCAGAATCGAAAGGTAATACAAAAAAAGTTAAAACAAATGCACCTGTGGCCATCACCGCCCCCCTGGATCGCTGCAGCACCCACCAGTGGGCGGTAGCGCCCACTTTGGGAATCACTGGTGTATACCGTTATCAAGGATCAGCAGAAAATGCCGGGTAGGTATAGCTGGTGATGCTTTATGTTTTGTGAGGTATGCTTTCTCTGAAGTTATAAATTCAAGCTTAAAACATTTTTATTAAATATAACACAAAACACATGTGTTCAGCTTAATGAATTATTATAAAGCAAAATGACCCGTATCAGGAGCTAGCACCTTCCAGCCACACAGTAGTCTTCCACCCGTCCCTCCCAATCACAGTCCTTCCCTCCTCCCCAGGAGTTACCTCTTTGCCTATTACTCTTTTGGGAGGTGCTTTTTATGGCCTCACTTCCTTGGTCTTCATAGTTTTATCATCCAAATGATAAACCTGTTTTTACATCCTTAATCACGTTAGCATGGTTTTATTTTTGATATACTTTTAAAGTTTTTTTTCGTCTATAGCAGTGGTTCTCAACCTTCCTAATGCCGCGACCCTTTCATACAGTTCCTCATGTGGTGGTGACCCCCAATTTCATTGTTACAAATTGAACATAATTAAAGCATAGTGATTAATCACAAAAACAATATGTCATTATATATGTGTTTTCCGATGGTCTTAGGCGACCCCTGTGAAAGGGTCGTTCGACCCCCAAAGGGGTTACGACCCACAGGTTGAGAACCGCTGATCTATAGGTACCTTGTTCATTAAAAAAAAATAACAATTTTCCCACCTTGGCCGGTGTGGCTCAGTTGGTTGGAGCGTCGTTCCGTGCCACGGGTTCGATTTCCAGTGAAAGCACATACTCAGGTTGTAGGTTCCTTACCCGGTCAGGTTGCATGGGAGGCAACCTATTGATGTTTCTCACATTGATGTTTCTCTCTTTTTCCGTCTCCCTTCCTTTCTCTCTAAAATCAACAAAACATATCCTCAGGTGAGGATATAAAAAAAAGAGAGAGAGAGAGAAAGAGGAAAATTTCCCCTTGCAAAGCACCCACTGATCTAGAAAATTTAGATTTTTAGTTGATTGTGTTTCTATGTAGCACCATACTTCCCATAGACTAGTTATTAGACATAGAGGCTAGATCACATTCACATTCCGTTTTCTTTGGGTAAGACACTTCATAGGTTGTTTCTGTGCTTTTCTCTCTTGTCGTGATGTTATCAGCCATTGAGTATCATTGCCTGGATCCATTAATTTATTAGCTGGGAAATGGTAGTGCTCCGATTCAGTCATTCCTCCTTTGTTTATCTGTTGGAATATTTCCAGAAAGAGAAAAACTCCTCACCTACTGTTTGGTTAACCAGTGGCATAATTCAAATAGGAAAGGCAGGTGACTGCTTGATTATTTCCTTTTATCCAGATTTCAAGATAAATTTGTTTCCTATCCTTTCATCCTTTGAGGGTGACCAATTAGGTTTTGTTTGTTTTTTTAAGTATTATTGTGAACTCTTACATCAGTGGCTCTCAACCTTGGCTGCACATTAGTATCACCTGGGAATCTTTTTAAAATCTTGATTTCTGGGCCTCATCCTCCGGAAATTCTGTTTCTTTGTTATGGGGTGGGGCCACAACATTAGTAACAAAGTGGTTCTATGGAATGAGGTGTTTCAGGATCCTTGTGTTCATTTCCTGCCCCAGACCCCGAATTAGCCCTTTCTCTATGAGATCCTGGTGCCCGAGAGCCGGAAATGGCATTCAGGGCTGCAGCCTGAGCACCAGGAATGCTCTTCTGCGGCGAGGGCTGTTGCTGCTAGGTCGTTTCCATGTCGCTAGGACTGAGCTGGGAAATATATTTTTAAAGATAAAATACCTCAGGAGTTTATACTGATACGGTTAAAATTCAGGACTGAAAGTGTTTACTTCTTCGGTATAAACACTAACTTAAAAAGCAACATTAGTACACGATTCATTCTAAAATTTAAGTTAATACCAGCAGCTAGGTTTAATCTGGAGTTCTAACTCATAGTTCTCAGCAAACCTGACTTCATACCCTCCCCCTGGCAGTTGCAGTGGCTGATTCCATCAGGGGCTTTCATCCTACGTGTATCAGACTATTTGGAGCAGCATATGTAGCTTGAAAAAATCCTCTTAAACAATACTAACATTCCCACCCTGCTCTGCTGGGGTAGTCTTGCTCTAATTCCGGTTACCTTGCTGGTGGGAGCTGACTCTAATCGCCTGTGGCCTTTCCTGGGCCTGCTGGGACTTGCCCTTGGCCTTGTTCTCTCTCTGCCCTGCACTAGGGCCCCTGCTGGGGGGTATAAGTGAGCACATGGCCACTCATGTGCTCCTTCAGCTGATTCCTGGCTGTGTGTGTCACAGAGCAGTACACCGTGACCGGGCTGATGGAAGCAACTCAGATGATGGTGGACATCGATGGGGACGTTCTTGTGTTCCTGGAACTGGCTCAGGTATGGTGGCCAGGGAAGGGCTCTCTACAACAGGTTCAACTCTGGGCTCTGTCTGCCCATTGGCAGTGAAAGGGGAGGGGCTGAGAGGTGGTGGGTAGGAAGGGAACCCATTGTCAGCCTCAGTTCCCTGACTGGGTGAGCCCTTCTCCTCCTCCTGGCCAGAGGATGCACCCTGACCTGCCAAGAGGAGAGCTGGCGTGGGAGCATGGGGCTGAGACTTCAGGCAGCCATAGGGTAGGGGAGCGAACCCCAGCCTCCTGTGTAGACATGGCTGCTGTCTGCCTGAGGTCACTTAAGGGACACGCAGGACTAAAATTAACTGCCCACCTCCTTATTCCCATACAAATTAGCAGAATCCCCCACACCGGCCCTTCTAGCACTAAAGATCAGTTCTGGAGTTAAAGCATAGCAGATTCAAGGCTTGCAGACACACCTGGGAAAGTCAGCTCTAAGCCCAGTCATCAACACCTTAGTGTAGACTGCTTTGGCCCCGGCGGGGGAAGAGAAGAACATCGCCCGGAGTAAGATCTGAGGAGGCAGACACAGTAGGAAGCCACAGCGTAGGGCCTGGGATTTCCACGGATGCTGGCACAGGACAGAGGCGAGGTGGTGGTGGTGGTGGTGCTGGTGCTGGTGGTGGTGGTCATGGTGGTGCTGGTGGTGCTGGTGGTGGTGGTATAGTAGTGGTGCCTGTGTGGCTGTGCCTCTCCAGGTGGGCTCTCCCACTCACTGCACGGCCTTCGCTACCTGCACTGAAGGTTCTGCTCTGACAGCAACCGGAGCTGCCGGTGCTGACCCCGCCCTGGGTCTCAGCACGGTGCCTCTCTGTGTTTCCCCAGTTCCACTGTGCGTACCAGTTGGCAGACTGGTGTCTCCACCACATCTGCACCAACTACAACAACGTGTGCCGCAAGTTCCCCCGAGACATGAAGGCCATGTCCCCAGGTGAGCATCCCCGGCAGGACCTGCTGACCCCCCGCTTCACGCTGAAGGGGCCTCCACCCTGGTCCAAATCTCCGACCGGACCCCAGGGCACCCGGAAGCTGCCAAAGGTCCTTGGGCCTAACTTGATCTTGCAGGAGGGAAGTAGCCTGCAAAGTTGCATCCAGCCAAGCAGAGGCGGACAGCGCCGACCTGGTGGGCAGGGCAGCTGGGGACCGGTGGCAGCTCACTCCACCTGTCTGGGCTCTGTGCCTCACACGTATAAAGAAGGTGTAGGACTAGAGGTATTTCCTCAGACTTCCTGGACAGGACACCACAATAAGAACTACATTTTACATGGTGACCTAGGACCCATATAGAAAAGACATAAATTGTTCGTAATTCTGCTCATGGTACTACACTGGTTTCACAAGGAATGGCCACAAGCCACAGCTCGGACAACACAGATCCTCTGGATAGCCTCTGAGGCCCTGGGACTCTGCCTCTGCATCATGAATGTGTCAGGTCCTGGGGCCCAACAGGAACTGCATGGGCACCTGGGAGAGGTGTCCCTCGCCTCCCGGAGTTCCTGCCACTCGGTGTCCTTGAGGTCCGCACTGGGCAACCTCCACTCTGCTGGGCCCTCCTCCCTGCTCCCAGGTTGTCTCTGCACCCTACCCTTCTCTCACCCCCTTCTCTCCCTTGGAGCGTTTTCTCTCTAAAGCCCAGCCCCAATCACATCACTCCCCTGATTCCAAACTTCCCGTGGCCCCCTACGCCTTTCGGAATCAGTCCTTACCCCTCAGCCTCGCCTTCTCGGTCTGACCCTCCTGCAGCCCACGCCCCCTTCAGCTCAGAACCTCAGCTCTGCCGGATGCTGCTACCTCAGCAGGTGCCGCACCTGCTCCCTGCCTCGTTCTTCGCCCCCGTTTTATTCCCAGGACACATGACGCACCCCTTGAGACCTTCCCATGGGACCTTCTTTAGGGAGCTCTGCAGCCAGGTGGGGGCTCTGTGAAGGCAGGGGCTTCCCCTGTGGCCCAGGGCCTGGGATGTGCTCCTGGCTGACAGGTCCCCGAGGCATCAGGGTGGGGGTGCGGGTCCCTGGACTCCCTTCACGTCCCAGGGTTCCTCTCGCCCCTTCTGCCTTCCTTCTAACCGAGCCCTACCGCATTCTGCTCCAGAAAACCAGGAGTATTTTGAGAAGCACCGCTGGCCGCCCGTGTGGTACCTGAAGGAGGAGGATCACTACCAGCGGGCCCGGAAGGAGCGGGAGAAGGAGGACTATCTGCACCTGAAGCGGCAGCCCAAGCGGCGGTGGCTGTTCTGGAACAGTCCCTCCTCCCCGTCCTCCCCTGCGGCCTCCTCGGCGTCCCCATCTTCCTCCTCGGCCTTGGTCTGAGATGCTGCCGCCCTCTTCTGACTCCGCTGCTCTTGTGCCCACCTGCCCTTGCCCCTCCGCTCTCTGCATCGCCCCCTCCACCTCCCAGGGACAAGGGGACCCACATAACCAGGACCCTAAGGGCGGGGCTGTTCTCACCAGCCACCAGCTCAGCCGGAGAGGAGCCGGGCCTCGTGGGTCAGAACAGGGACCCCCTTCGGAGGCCCCCAGTTCTGAAACAGGGCGGGGGACAGCTCCTGGGAGGTGGGAGCAGGGGACAGCTCCTGGGAGTGCTGACATCCTGTCTCTGGGTTGGACAACCCTAGAGTCAAGGGGGAAACTTCCAGCCATGAGAGCTGTGGTCTGTGGAGGCAGCCCCCTCCCGGTGAGCAGTGCACAGGGAGGTCCGGCCTCTATGGGCCATAGTTTTCCACCAGTGGACTTGGGGGTTGCAAATGTTCTGTGGGCATTTCCACGCGGAGCCTACTCAAATCCTCGCCGGAGAAGTCAGGGTAGATAAGCCTTCAGGGCCCCGCCCAAGGCTTCCACTTCCTGGGTGCAGCTGCCGGAGGCCACACCTCCTGGGGTGCCTCCTGGGCCGCCAGCAGCCAGGCCTGGTAGAGGGAAGTGGAGTTGTTCAGAGCTCCAGGCCTAGAAGCAGGGTCTCCTGGTGCAGTGAGAAACTTCTCCCTCCACTCTCCTTCACACTCCGAGATGGGATCCAAAGGAAACAGCTAGAACAGGGAAAGAAGGAAGGGGGTGGAGGGGGTCTGGACGCAGCAATCCTGGGCTCCTCTGGGCTCCTCTAGTTCGCATGGCTTCTTACGGGGTGGGGCAAAATTAGCAAAAAAAGAAAAAGCAACAAACAAAATCACCACCAACAGAAACACTCTAGCCTCTATTCCCTCAACGAAAGGACAGAAAAAGACCCTGTATGGCTTACATTTTATAAAACCAAACGGGCCCCCGCATTGATGAGACAAAGGTTTAGACTATAGAAGTGTTTCGAGCCCTGTGAGGAGAGGGCTGTTGCCTGCAGTGAGGGATGCCCAGGACCGGAGGCTCTGGGGCAGCAGCAGTTCCAGGCCTCCAGCCTGCGGGTGTAAAGAACCCGGGGCCGGGGTGGGGGGTGGGGGGGAGGGAAGCTGGCCTCGGGGTTGACCGTGGCCTTGGATGGTTACTGTTGCCCATCATGAGAGGCAGGTTAACCTCCTCACCTTCAGAGGTGACCCCACAGGATGTGTTTTGGAGGGCGGGTTGGGGTAGGGGTCAAGGGCCAGGAAAAAGGTCACTGACTTGGGAATAGGAATCTCGGCGATGCAGGATCCTAGGACAGGACCTGCCTTAGTGCTGGTTTGGGATAAAAGGGGACAAGGAAGGGAGGATGGAGCCGGGGCAGCTCCAGAGTCAGTCCAGAGAAGAGGAGGATGAGGAGAGCACTTGCAGCCCCACGGGGAGAAGCTGGGCCGCGATGGTCCTATTTCACTCCCACATCCTTTCTAGACAGAAGACAGAGTCCCTCTGATGAGGGTGGAGCCGGAGAGACACTGCTCCGGGGCTCAGAGCTGTGGAGCCGGAGCCAGAGCTGCCTGGCCGGAGGAGGGACTGCTTTAGGGCCAGGCCCCGGAGTGGGTCCCACCACCGTCAGGCTTCAGGTCTGGGAGAGAACAAACTTGAAACAAAGGAAGCTTTTGTAACAACCCCGTGGTGCCAAGACCTAGAGATTTCAGGTTAAGTCTTCGTCAAAAGAAGCAGCAGGAGATGGCTGGAGTGGCTGTGACCCATGCTGTCTGAGCCCAAGGCCCTGGCTGCCTCCCCTCCAAGTCCTCCAGGGTGGCTGCTGGGTATACCGGTCGCGTGCTGCCCTCTGCTGGCCGGTCTGTGGCCTCGGGAGGCTGAGGAGCAATGGGAGGGGCAGGGCGGGCAGTGTATGAGGGAACAGCTCTGCCCCCAGCACCTTTGCTCTGGGGAAGGAAACAGAGGAGGAGCCACAGGGTCTCCCAGGAGCTGTAGGTAAAAGGGAGAGCCAAGGCCTCAAGTCCGCGAGGCGGGGATGTGGGATCTGAGTTTGCAGGACAGAGCCCTGGCCAGTGCGGGGAGAAAGTGAGGGTGGCCCAGGAGGCGCAGGTGTAACCCAGAGACACCACTTGGGGGGAGGGGGCAGGCCAGGCCTGGGGGTCCCTCTCCCAGGGAAGGGCATGGAGGAGAGGGAAGGAGGGGCTATGATTCCAGTCCCACTTGGAAATTCAGTCAGAGCAGGAACCCGGCCATGGGGGGCAAGTATGAAAGCACCCGGGGAAAGGAAGGAGGGAGTCCCACAGTGAGAATGGACAGCCCAGGACTCATGTCACTCCGAGCTGTTCCAGAGGATGGGAGGACGGACGCGGAGAAAACAACAAACCCACACTCTTTTTATATGAGGTTTCATATTTAATTTGGTCATGGATTCATAAATACATGAATATTTTGTACTTAATGGCTTTCCTTGTATTGTTATTGATATTTCCAACAAACTTCAAAGGTGCACTTTTCACTGGAGAGAAGCATGAAAAAATACCCAATCACTAAGGAAACACTGAGTGCCTATTAAGTGCGAGGTGCTATGTAAACCGGACATGAAACAAAATGACAACTTCATGGTTTCATGACCTTTTAAAGAAATAAACAGGACAACCAGGCAACTAAGAAAGAGACAACCAAGCTGGAACCTGACTGGAAAAGTCATTCACAGCATCTGACGACGCGAGGGCAGAGCGTCCTCACAGTACAGCAAAGGCAGGAAGTACCTGGCCTGTCTCATAGCACCAAGGATGAAATTACAGGTGCAGTTCATGTTTACAGACTAATAAAGGCCTGAATAAATAACCAAATAGGAGGAGGGAGGAGGGAGACAGCCCTGTTAATGCTAAGTTATCAAATATTAGCACCAGGGCAGACAGCGGGAGCAGAACCCTGACCCCTGACGTTCAGCCCCAGAGCCAGCTAGGGCTGAATGTCACCAGTATGACTGGAAGTGGCACATGACCTAGAAGGTACCTCGCACATCTCCCACCCTCCTCACACACATCCAAAGATGAGGGAAAGGAGACACAGGCATGGGATGCCCAGGCCGGGAGCAGCCGACACAGGGCAGCACCACTTCTCACTTGTTAAAATCCATCTATAAATATTCAAACACAACAATCACATGGAAGAGTGGTCCCTGTGGAGCAGGGGTGGGGAACCTTTTACTGCCAAGGGCCATGTGGATATTTATAACATCATTTGTGAGCCATACAAAATTATCAACCTAAAAATTAGCCTGCTATATTTGATCATTTAACTAAGCTCCCTGCTTCTCTTTGGTGAGGTGTGTGGTGTATTTGGTGAGGTGTGTAGCTGGTATTGATGATGTTACTACTCGCAACTGCTTTTTCAGGTTTCCGTCGGTCAGTCTGGAGTGCAGTCGACTCTGGGCGATGGTAAGTTTTGAAAAGAACTGTTACAGGATTCCAGGGCAGAGGAATAGGGAAACTGAGACAGGAAAGTTAAAACAAGGCCGAACAGTGTGGGCAATTTGCAGCTTGTAACTAACAAGCCATTATCTTCCCCAGCCAAGGACAGGAGAGCAAATGGTTAAAAAACCTTCCCTAACCAGAGAATGCAGAAAGGGAGGGGGGAAGAGGAAAGAAAAAAGGGGAGTTTTACTCCCTGAGCAGAGAAGCCAGCAGTCTCAAGGCTGGGCAAGATCAAGTTGCCAGGTGCTGCTCATGAATTCTGGGAAGGCCCCAACCAAGTGAAAAGGGGCCTTGGGAATGAATCTGCACCAAAATAGTCACCAGAGGAATTCTGAGACCTATAGATGGGGGGTGGGGGGGAGCGGTATACGATGCCTCGGACCCCCACCCAACCGGCTCTTCAGATTGGCTGAGGCCCGTCTGCACTTCATTGATTTTATCCTGAGCATTGATTTTATCCAGATGCATTTGGCCTCCCAACTCATTGAGTTTAGCATGTTTTTTGCTTTGGTTTTTTAGAGAGAGAAAAACATCGAAGTGAGAGAGACACATTGGTTGCCGCTTCCGCACTGGCCTTGACCAGGGTTAGGGATGGTGCCTGCAACCGAGGTATGTGCCCTTGACTGGAATCAAACTGGGACCCTTCAATCCGAGGGCCGACGCTCTATGCGCTGAGCCAAACCAGCTAGGGCGAGTTTAGCATGTTTTGAGCTATAATGACGCTCCAGATTGGCTGTCATTACTGCTAACGCACACGAGTTTGCCTTTTACTTCAACAACAAAAAATAATCGTTTGTCCATTTCTCTTGGAAAGACTGACATTCTGCATTAACTTTTCTTTTCTTTGTAGTCGCCATTTGTAGGGTGTCACACCCTTAAGTTTTAATAACTATCCAGTGGGTGTGTCACCAGCAACGCAATTATTTTGCTTTGATCGCTGTTCTAATCTTGCATCTTGGATTTGAAACATATCCAACATTTGTATCATCGGCTCTAGAGGTCTTTTCTTTGTACCATAATGTCCTTAATCTTTACCTGAGATTCAGGTTTTTTGAGAATTGTTGATCGTGGACGTGTGGATAAAGGGTGGATTGGAGTTACCATGTGTGTCAGCAGAGAAGTCGACAACATCGTTGTCAATTACTGGAGGCAAGGTCATCCACGTCGCGAGGAATCATCTCATCGCACCTCGTCTCATCATCACGGGATCGCAGTAGTTTTGCCACAGTGTGTTAACACTTTCACAGCCTGTACACTCCCAGGCGGCCTGGAGCTGACTGTCCTTGGAGTCACCTCAATACCGTCATGTACTGGATACTGCCCTGGACAAAGCTGCCAGTACTTGAGGAAGTTCTATCATCCAAATGCCTATAGCACTTAAAATGTTCTAGAACCTTTGCAGTGTACTTAAAGTATATTTTATGAACGTCCCGTAATGGACATTCTTGCTTGTCCCTCAAAATTTACATTATTATTATGATTCACTTAATATAAATTTATATTGCTATGAAAAAAACTAGATTTCCTGAATTTCAAGTTCCACGTGTGGTTGCCTTGGCAGGGCCAGACCAAATGGTTGTCGGCCTTACAGGGCCCGAGGGCCAGACATTCCCCACCCCTGCGGTAAAAGTGGCCGGTCCCCTAATGCTGGACAAGCTCAAACTGCACCTGAGGGAGCTGGGACTCACTAGCACCACCCGCAGAGGTGCGGTGATTCCTTTGCAATTTTGTTAACTTCTCTCATTTAAGTAACACATGTGATCAACCTAGTAAATACATTTCCAAAAAGTTTTCCATAAATATACAAATATATACAGGGTGGGGCAAAAATAAGTTTACAGAAAATAATACAATAATAAACAATAATAATACAAGAACGAACTTTCAACTATAAAAATAAAAAGAGCCCTATCACAGTTAGACATAAATACCTGGACACATAACAACACAGATGGATTATACAAAACATTAAATAACAAGTAAAACGTAGAAGTCTATTAGAATGAAAAAGTGCCAGGCCTGGCTGGTGTGGCTCAGAGGTTGAGCATTGGCCTATGAACCAATTTGAAGAGAAATTTCTCCAAGCGTATTGATTTCAGAGAGGAAGGGAGAGGGAGAGGGATAGAAACATCAATGTAAGAGAGAATCATCAAGCAGCTGCCTCCCACACACCCCCTGCTGGGGATCCAGCCTGCAACCTGGGCATGTGCCCTGACAGGGAATAGAACCCATGACCTTCTGATTCACAGGTTGATGCTCAACCACTGAGCCGCACTGGCCAGCCATGTAGTATCCAGTCTTATTTTCCTTTCAGGAGAAAAGGTAAACTAGGAAAGCTTTGGTCTCCAAAAGAGATTCTTTTCACTGGGAAACAGCAGAACCTGCTTCACCCACTTCATAGATATACTTTCCGGACTCCAGCAGGAAGTCCTGCATCTCCTCCTTTGCTTTCGTTTCCCCCAGCTTGTCCAAGCTGTCCAGTAGGGTGTTGACTGAGGCAGCCTTCCCCTTGATGTTGACCCAGGTGATCAGCATGTGATACAAGGCATCCCGCGGGTTCAACACTTGTGCTTTGGCTATGGAGATATCATTTTCCGTGAGGCCCGCCAACCCCATGAACGGCTCCCAGCGAGTAAAGGGCACGATCCTTGAGAACTCATAGAAGCACTCCTTCAGGGCTAGATGGGAAAAAGCCACAGAGACAGTCAGGTGGGGTGGGGGAAACTCTGCAAAAAGGGCAGATGTAGACCTAGCCAGTTTGGCTTGGTGGTTAGAGTGTCGGCCCACAAAGTGAAGGGTCTTGGGTGCGATTACAGTCAAGGACACACACCTCGGTTGCAGGCTTAATCCCAGGCCCTGGTCAGGGCGCATGTGGGAGGCAGCCAATTGATAGTCTCTCTCACATCAATGTTTCTCTCTCTCTGTCTTTCCCCTTCCTTCCATCTCTCTAAAATCAATGGGAAAAATATCCTCGGATGAGGATTAACAACAAAAAGGGCAGATGTATACTGGAGCGCCCCCTGGTGGTTACCTGCCGCTCGTCATCCCTTACCTGCTTCCCATCAGCATACAGTACTAGAATCAGGCCAGTCTGGGCCTCGCTTGTGCCCATGGCACTTCGGAGAGTCAAGATCAACAGAGAATTCTGCTTTAAGGGAAGGCTGACAGCCACATGGGAGGGGAGATGGACGTCATGGATCGAGCGAGCGAGGAGTATGTGGTAGGAGACAGAGAGTGGGACAGACTGTAGAGCAACAGGCCCTCAGAGGAGGGAGCCTGCACTTATCCTGAGCGTAAGGTCCGGGGCTGCCACATCTGCACCTGTGCACAGCCCGAGGGCCTGGAGGGGGATGATCTCTGGCTCCACACCCAGCTTGGCCTCACCCACCAAACTGGCAGAGTGAGACGGGCACTAACAGACTCTGAGCAAGAATTTAACCCGGAAGCAGAGCAAACCCCACCCATTTCATGGGATTGTACTGAGGATTCAATGAGATGTGTGTGGAATGCACTGCACACCACTGCCCACAGAAATATAAGGTGAGCCAGGACCACTTATTTATAGTTTTCTAATAGCCGAATTGAAGAAAATAAAATGGAACAGGTAATATTCATTTTAATACTATCTGGTACTAATTCAATACTTACAAAATATTATATTTACAGGCAATCAATAAAAAAAATTACCAATGGAATATTTTATATTCCTTTTTTGTATTTAAAATCTGATCTGTAGTTTATCATTACACTCTTTAAATTTGGCCTAGCCAGAGGTCAGGTGCTCGGTAGTCTCCTGGGCTGGTGGTGGCCTGCTGGACAGCACCAGCCCCTTAGGTGCCCTCAGTGTGGTGAGCCCGGCCCTGAGCAGCCGGGGAAGGGGGAAGGTGGTGGAGAGAAGGACAGGGCAGTACAGAACATTGTTGTGACGGATGGGATGGTGTGCAGTGGGAGGAGGGGGGTGGAGGGAGAGGGGAGGGGATTTACTGTCCTAACGGTCCAGTGACCATCAGCCTAGGCCCCCAGTTTCCAGCATCCCTGGCTCTGTACTGCCCTAACAGCTATGCGGACAGCAGTTAGGACACTGCTCCACTGCCCCCAACAAATCACTCACTTTCTATGGGGTTCTCGTTGTTCGCTGGAACCAGCAGCTTTCTTCTCATCTGAGACTCGTCAGTGCCTATCGGTCCCTGTAAAATAGAGTGGAAAACCCCCTGGGTTCAAGTCGGGAGTCCTGGATTCCAGAAGTGAGCCTGACCATCAGAAAGCTGTGTGACCTGGGGCAGCCACCTCCCTCCCAGTCTCTATCGAGACAGAGAGGAACCTCCCTGCTGTGCCTCTCAGACTGTGTCCTTGTGTGCTCATGGAGACCCATGTTTCCTAGAGTAATGCTCACTCCCTGTCAGTTCCAGCTCTGACAACTGGACCACCTGAGTAACCATCACCCAATCAAGACATGGAACATTCTCACCGCCCTGCACAGCTGCCTCCTGCCCTTTCTAGTCCATTCCCACCCACCCCATCAGGAGACAATCACTCCCTCCCAGGCATGTATGTGACTCAAATAAAGAATATATATGAGGGCATTTTGCAAAATCTAAGTAAGACTTCTTCCACAAAGCTGGAGGTGCATTGATCACTAATACTGTACCACACTGATAATCTAAATAAGGAAATGAAACTATTAGATTGTCTGCATGGAGACTGAAAAGGCATTTTGTAAAATTAAACATGAATTCTGATTTTTTAAAAACACTTCAAAAATAGGGGGCTGCATCCATAATGATAAGATTTTCTATATGAAAACAAGAGTCAACATCATTCCTTTAGGTGAAGTATTGAAGGCCTTCCCAGTGAAATCCAGTCAAGATCGAACGCGCACCTTCTCTAAGCACCTGTGAACATTGTCAGTTCTGGAAACAAAGGAGGCAGGACTTGTGGAAAGGGCAGAAACAATCATTATTTTAGACATGATTATAAATTTTTAAAACCCTAAGGTATAAGCTACAATATTTAAAACTAAATGTGTCCCACTGGTGTGGCTCAGTGGTTGAGCATCGACCTATGAACCAGGAGGTCACAGTTCGATGCCCAGTCATGACACATGCCCGGATTGCAGGCTCAATCCCCAGTGGAGGGCTTGCAGGAGGCAGCCGGTCAATGATTCTCTCTCATCATTGATGTTTCTACCTCTCCCTCTCCCTTCCTCTCTGAAATATAAATAAATAAATAAATAAATAAATAAATGCATATCTTGGTGAATGTTAATAAACACACTAGAAACAATAAATTAGAAAACAGAATTACAACGGGGTCCAACCAGTAAGGGTCGCAAAACACATAAAATACAAAGAAACAGCTTTTAGTAGAAACAGGAATTAATCGGAAGAAAAACACAAATCTTAACTGAGTCATAATAAAACTCCTGATCTGCAATGCTATCTTCCTTGATAAGAAAAATACTGAATGTTGAAAGATCTCAATTCTTCTTGGATTAAGGTGAGGTAATATATTTTAAAAATGTTCCAATGACTTTTGTGGAGGTGGGGTGGAGAAAATATTATAAATAATTCTAAATTTTGTATGCATAGAAATAATATATTTTGGCAAGGTATGTGCACTCTCAGTTATTAAAAGGTTTCATTTGGTAGAGTATTGTATATAGATGGCATATGCACAAAGATTTCAGCAAAGAATTCTCTCGCCAGTCGGAGAAAGATAAATATCACATGATCTCACTCATTTGTGGAATATAATGAACAACATAAGCTGATGAACAAAAATAAATCCAGAGACTCAGAAGCTCAAACAGACCATCCAACCTCAGAGGGAAGGGGGAGGGGGGGTAGGAGATCAACCAAAGGACTTGTATGCATGCATATAAGCATAACCCATGGACACAGACAGTAGGGGGCGGGGGTGAGGGCATGAGTCAGGGATGGGAATGGCAGGGAGAGGTCAATGGGGGGAAAAGGAGACATATGCAATACTTTAAACAATAAAAAATTTAAATTAAAAAAATAATAAAAGTTTAAAAATAAAATCATTTTAAAAAAAAGAATTGTCTCTCATAATTACCTGAAATAAAAAAGTGGGGGGGGGGCTGAAGAAAGACTGCAGGAGGCTTCTACCACTCCCTGAGAACCTTTCTGTACTATTTACTTTTTCTCACTGTGGATAAGCACTACTTTAAAAAATGTGAAAAGTGATTAATCACGATCGAGGGATTATTGTCCTTTTTGGTTTGTTTCCTTTTATACTTTACCTTAAAAGAGCATACTGTAGCCGGGCTGGTGTGGCTCAGCGGTTGAGCACTGATCCATGAACCAAGAGATCAGGTGATGTATTCCTGGTCAGGGCACATGCCCGAGGTTGTGAACTTGATTCCCACTAGAGGGCATGCAAGAGGCAACCTATCAATGTTTCTCTCATCATTGATATTTCTGTCTATACCTCTCCCTTCCTCTCTAAAATCAATTTAAAAAAACAACAACACATGTTAAAAAGAGCACACCGTAGGAAACAGGAAAGTCTGTAAACATTTCACATCTGATAAAGGAAACAGGAAACAGGAAAGTCTGTAAACATTTCACATCTGATAAAGGAGGAGCCAAAAGCCGAGGGAATGAGAGGATCCATTGTGAAATGGGGTTGGAGGAAAGAGACAGTGACTCAGAACAATTCAGACGCCTCATGTCACATCAGGTCACACAGTCAGTTCCATTTGGATAACAACGCTAGATGCTAAAAATCATTGTAAATTTAAAAACTCTAAAAAATTAGTGAATTTCATCTTATGTTAAGGGAAATGACTTTCTAAGCTTCTGAGGAATAAAAATTAAATATTTCTACAGGTTTACCACTCAATGTCATACTAAAACTCATGAACTGATATGAACCAAAACTGTATGCACGTGTGTGTGCCCAGAAATTCTACTTCTAAATGCCACCCTACAAATAGGATTAGGTATCTAGACTAAGATTTATTATCATACTAGAGGCCCAATGCATGGATCGTACACCAGTGGGGTCCCGCGGCCTGGTCTGCGCCCTCTCCCAATCCGGGACCCCTTGGGGGATGTCAGAGAGGTGGTTTCAGCCTGATCCCCTCAGGCCCCATCCTCTCAGGGAGTGGTAGAAGCCTCCTGCATCTTTCTTCCCGTGCATTGAGTGTTTTCCCCCTGGTGGTCAGTTCATGTCATAGCAACCAGTCACATAGGCTTTTATATAATAAGAATTTTGTAATAAGTCTGATATTCCTATTGTTACAAGGAATGGCTTACTAAATTATTTTACAACTACACAGTGGACTATCTGCAGCCCTCATTCAGCCAGTCAAGAAAGATGAGGACGCCATCCTGTGCCTGCCTGTTCCAGACTCTGGGATATTGTGACATCTAGACAGATAAGAAGACCCAGGCATTCCACAGAGCTAACAGCTCCCTGCAGTGCAGCCCCTTCCCCTTCAGGTCCTGATCTCCCTGTACCATCCTTCCCCAGGACAGCAGCCCTGACCAGCACTGGCCTTTCCCTGCTTCTGACACAGTCCTGGGCCAGCACAAAGGCCAGGACCTGGCATGGCCGCCCCCACTCACCAGTAGAAGCTGTGCTTCTCCTGCGGGCTGCACCAGGCCACCTGCCAGCTCTTCCTGTTCCTGCTCAGAGGACAATGAGTCTCTGTCGCTCTTGGCCAGGTTGCGGGCATTGTCCAGAGCCTCGGCCTCTCCTGGGGTTCGTAAGCAACCAAACCAGCCCTTGGGAAGGAAAAGAGCTGACTCAGGAGTCCACACCCAGGCTCCCTAAAGGGTCTCAGGGGACACGTAGGTTCTGCTGCCCCGCCCCTCCCAGGTTTCCCTCCTCTCAGGTTGGCAGAGGCTCAGTACATCCAGGACTTTGCTGTTAGCACCAGGACCCTGGTGCTGTGCTAAGGGGGTTCAGCACCTGACACCCCCACAGCCCAGAGTACAGGGCCGTGGTCTGGGTGTCACAAGCAGCAGGAAGGACAGGGCCACTTTAGAGAGCCGGGGAGAGCAGCACAGGACAAATTGAGGCCACACCCACCCAGGGCCCTATTGTGGGCAGAAAGCAGTTCCTCACCACCTGATGCCACAGGTCCTGGAGAAACCCACTCACCCTGCTCCTGCTCTTGGTGGCCGCTCTAGAACCTAGAAGAGTAGGGTGTCTGCCTTAGCGTGGGAGGCCCCCTCTGCAGGGTCTCCCTGCTGGGAAGGGCATGGGCTGGGGCTCAGACACTGACAAGGTGCCTTGGGCCTGGTGACAGGGAAGGGCAATCCAACTCTGGGACACCCTCAGGAAGGGGGAAAAACGAGGGAAAGAAGTAAAAGTAAACACATATCAAATCTCTATTGGGTTCTGCTCTGATCAAAGCTGTAAACCACGCCCCCCCTCCCGACCTTCTCCTCCTGACTCTTGTCACCCAGTTGAGGCACTGACCACCCCTCTGCCTTGGCTGAGGGCCCTGCAGATGTGAAGAACTGGCCTGCCCTCCCCGACTTGGCAGGAGAGGAAGTGACCATCAGCCCCAAGACGGGGACTGATAGGACCCCGGCCCTCCACAGGTGCAGGTGAGGTGGGGGTAGGGGTGATCCCAGGGAACAAGAGCACAGCCAGGCCAGAAAGACCCAGAGATTTGGGAGACGGAGGGGTGGGCCTTTCTGTCTGAAGCAGGAAGTGAGGGAAGCAGCAGAGAGTGCCAGTGCCCGCCCATCGCTCCCGCCAAACTCACCTGTAAGGTTACGGCTCCTGCACCAACAATATACAAATGTAACCAGCAGGGCAAGGACTCCAAGCCCAAAGATGCAGGCAAGTAGGATCACCCACCATGGTGTGCCTGAGGAGAGAGAGGGAGCAGTGGGTGCGTCCAGGCTGGTGGTCACTGGCTCTCCAGGAACTGGGGCCTCCCCATGGGCCTGGATACCTGATTCTTGGTCCACACACTCGAGGTCGTTGAAGGGGCCACAGTCCCTGGCCTTGACCTTGCCATTAGGGCACCTAGGTTCAAACACAGGGAGCATGTGAAGGGGTAAGAGGAAGAGAAAGAGGGAGCAACACCCACCCAGTGTCCCCTGGCGGGAGAGTGGAAAAAGAACAGCCTTCTCCTGTCTGCCCGACGGGCCCTCTCACCCCCTTGCCGGGTTCAGGAGGGACTTGATGCCACCTTCAGCCCCCGAGGGCTCCAGTTCAGAGTTGTACCCACAGGAGCTGGGCCTTCTCTATAAGGCCTGCACTGAGCTTCCCTGACCTGCAGGGGGAGCCCGAGTGAGGAAGTAGCTCACTCCAGCCACAAGCTGAGCCTCATTCTCTAGTCCAGTGGTTCTCAACCTTCCTAATGCCGCGACCCTTTAATACAGTTCCTCATGTTGTGGTGACCCCCAATTTCATTGTTACAAATTGAACATAATTAAAGCATAGTGATTAATCACAAAAACAATATGTAATTATACATGTGTTTTCCAATGGTCTTAGGCAACCCCTGTGAAAGGGTCGTTTGACCCCCAAAGGGGTCGCATCCCACAGGTTGAGAACCGCTGCAGTCAACCCTCAATACAAGGACCCTCTTGTCCTCCACCCGTTGACTGTCCCCACCAAGCACAGCCGCACTGTAAAAGACCAAATTACTATTGGCTCCTAAATCCCAATAACAGGGAAAACACAGTCTTATTGAGGGAGCAGGGCCCTGGGGGAAGGTGGTGGACCTGGCGCAGGGGTTTGAGGAACCCCTGAAGGAGCTACAGACTCGGGTCATTATGACTTGGCTGTGGACACTTACGTGTTCATGGGCTCATGCCGGCACCAAAAAACACACACACAAAAAAAACCCCCCAAAAAAACAAAACCATTTTGTGATTGAATTGCTATAAAGATGACTGCAAGTATGGCTGCATTGTACACAATCCCTTCCTTCTGATATTAAGAAAACCTATAGCTTTGCATGGGCCACTGACAGGCTCATAGGCCCTGATTAGCGGCCTACTGTGCCCAGTGGGAAGGTCAGCCTGGCCAAAGGGAAACCGAGCTGAGGAGGGGTGGGAAGAGGGTGCTGCAGCGGGAGCGTGAAGACACGCAGATGGCCACGGCGGGCTCTCGTGTCTTACCTTGGGCTGCACGGTTGGCAGTACTCAGGAGAATCCTTATCCTGGTACCAGCCCTCCTTGCACTGACACTGGGTGTCACTCGTCCTGGTGCATGCAGCTATTTGTACTTTATCTGAAGATAAAGGATAGGATTCGGGGGATACATTTCCATCACGTGTCCCTCAAACCATTTTTCACCACTCAACTGCCCCCCCCCTCCCCACACACACACTCAGCTTCACTCAGTTCGACACAGATTTGAGGGTTAGTTTCTGCAGCAATGTCTGTGAGGTGCAAAAAGGACAGCACTGTTCACCTGTCCGCAATAACCGCGTACATAAAAAAGGCCATGATTATTTATTTATTACATCAGGATTGGGAGGAAATATCTATTGGTTTACGGGATGATTAAGAAGGGTCGGGTATAACCTGAGAGACCCTGGGTGGGGAGGAACCCTTGGGTGAGTTCCGCAAACTTAACCCTGCAGAGAGGCCTTAGGCCGTGAAGGCTGAGGAAGGCGGAGAGCCTGCCAGGAAGCACAGGGCCAGGAGGGGTCTGGCCAGGACAAGCCCCACATCCCGGCTCCAAACCAGCACTTTTCCACTCGGCCACCCCTTCCATGATGTGGCCATTGAGTCCTCCCTTCAAGGGACAGGTTATTCTCCCACCACTTCCACCTGATGGTTTAAAAGATGTCCCTCCTGTGTGGCATGCATTATAAAAATAATTTCTTTTTTCATTTTATTTTATTGGCCTAAGTCATATCATGAAAAAGGGTATGATGAAGACCAGGCTGGGCTGGCAATTAGGTTTCTGATCCCCCATTCGATACAATTATCAACTCATTGCCCGGCGCCCTAACCATAGGCATGAGGTCTACATCTCTACCTGCAGGGCAGTTAGAGCAGGGGAGGCAAGAAGAGAGGCGGTTGGGACTACGGGTGAAACCCTCTTTTTCAGTGCATGGTGTACACACTCCGCTGTGTTCTGACAGATAGGATCCTGGGAAAAGAGAGAGAATCTGGTGAGTGAATGACCACAGGGCTCCTGGAGGCTGGCAGTGATGGCTAAGGGCGGCCTCTTTCGGCCATCAGTGGAATCCAAACAGGAAAATCCACTCACATCCCTTAGACCCATGGTCGGCAAACTGCGGCTCTTTGGCCCCTTGAGTGTGGCTCTTCCTAAGCCTTAGGAGTACCCTAATTAAGTTAATAACAATGTACCTACCTATGTAGTTTAAGTTTTAAAAATTTGTCTCTCAAAAGAAATTTTAATCGTTGTACTGTTGATATTTGGCTCTGTTGACTAATGAGTTTGCCGACCACTCCCTTAGACCATCACTGCCAACAGAAATGTATTACAAGCCACACATGAAATTCAAATTCATAGTTGCCACGTTGAAAGGGTAAAAAGAGCCTCATCGATATGGCTCAGTGTTTGAGCGTTGAGCTATGAACCAAGAGGTCATGGTTTCATTCCTAGTGAGGGTACATGCCTGGGTTGAGGGCTCGATTCCCAGTGTGGATATTTTAGGTTAAAAAATACATAGTGGAGCCCACCCCCTCGGTGGGAGCATGTGCGCGGCTTGGCGCCAATTACGGACCACCACAGCCTGTGCCAGCCCCATGGGGCCCCGGGCGGCTTCAGGGTGATCAGCCAGAAGACACTGTACCCCTTCTCCTCCCCCGGCGCCGGCGAGGTGGAGGAGAGCGGGGATGCTGCGGTGAGCCCCGCCAAGAAGGCCCGGGCAGGGCAGGAAGAGCCTGGCACACCCATCGCCTCATCGGCGCTGAGCCCTGAGCAGTTGGTCCGCATCCAGAAGAAGAAGGCTGGGGCCTTGATTAGACTCGCGGCTCGCAACCTGCCGGTGAGTTCGGAAAACCGTATTTTAAAGGGTGTCCCAAAATTCACACAAGAAGTAATTTTGATAGAAAACAAAGGGTTACAATTAAAAATTGTAAATTTTTTATTGATTCATAAAGTATACAGTATAGGGTTATGTATGGAATAGCACATCGGGTAAATGGCCTCCACGGCTTTGCTGGCACATACGCAAAGCCGTGGTCTTCATTGGCCTTCATTGTCCCTGCTCCTGGGCCATAATTGGTACTTGGTAATGCTTATCAAATTGAAGGGATTGAAATCAAAGGGCAACAGCTATTAGAATCTGATTAAATAAACCAAGTAAAATTAGGCTTTTATTTTTTGTTGTTGTTAATGCTCACGCAAAATTCAAATCTTGCATGAATTTTGGGACACCCTTTATAAAGCTAATGGGATTTGTTGCAGAAGAAGGAAGACATTACACTGTGTGTCCACCCCCACACCAAGTCTTCACGTGGACCCAAATGTGCAACACAAGAGACGTGAAGGTTGTCATCCTGGGACAGGATCCATACCATGGACCCAAATGTCGTCCAGTGCGGAAGACATTTACGAAGAGCTGTCTACAGACATAGATGGTTTTGTGCATCCTGGCCATGGAGATGTATCTGGGTGGGCCAAGCAAGGTGTTCTACTCAACACTGTCCTCGAGGTCGGGTGCATCAGGCCAATTCTCGTAAGGAGAAGGGCTGGGAGCAATTCCCCGACGCGGTTGTGTCCTGGCTAAATCAGAACTCGAGTGGCCTCGCCTTCTTGCTCTGGGGCTCCTATGCGCAGAGGAAGGCCAGCGCCATCGATAGGAAGCGCCACCACGGGCTGCAGACCGCCCATCCCTCCCCTTTGTCTGTGCACAGAGGGCTCTTTGTGCAGACCTTGCTCGAAACCGACGAGCTGCTGCAAAAGTCTGGCAAGGAGCCCATCAACTGGAAGGATCTGTGACCCTGAACTGGGTGGGAGGGGGCCCTCTGGGCCGTTTCTAGAAGCTGCCATTGAAGTATTTGTCAGTGACAAAGTCGAATTGAGAAAATAATTGTCCGAGCGATGGTTAAGCACTATGCACACCAGGGAGAAAGGTTCAGTAAAGTGGCCATGCGCCAGGCCGCCCAGGAGTGGCAGCGTTATCCAGCGGAGACTGCACCCTGCGAGAACCTGTCTGTCTTTGCAACTTGGCTCTGGCCTAGAATACGCGCCAAAGTTTTTGGAAAGGAGAAGAAATCAAATTCTCTGGACTCTGCTCCCCTCTGTTTCTTTTATGGTTAAAGATGGTGAGACACACACCGTTTTAGTATCTAAGTCAGCTGCTCGCTTTTACCTGTAGGTTAAACATTAGGTTATAAGGTGTTGGGTGTTTTTATATAGAAAAGCCCCCTTTGCACATGGGCCAGGTCCATGCCCTTTGATCCTTTACAGAGCCCTCAGGCCCCTCCTGGAAGGAAATGGGATTTTTTTTTTTGCCAGTTCCCAGAAATTAGGGGTCAGTTTCCTGGTTATAGCAGAGGAGAAAATTCCTAAGGAACAGTCCTTGCTATGAGCCTTTAGACTGGCAGAGGCCAGGTGAGGTGGACGGGGCCTTGTTTATATTGTTTTCTGGGTGTTTCTAGGAATAAACAGTGGAAGTTGAACCGGAGGAAAAAGGGTTTTGTTGTGTTTTATTTTTTTAAGAAGGGAAATGGTTTTTCTCCCATGTGTATCCTGAAATGGGAGAAAAGGCAGCATAGTGCCAAATGTTTTTTCTTGACTGAAATCACTTTGGGATACCATTTTCTGCAACACTGGAGAATTTCGTTCTTTTAAAAAATACGTAAATGCCTGGCCAACGTGGCTCAGTGGTTGAGGGTCAACCTATAAACCAGGAGGTCACAGATAAATTTCTATGTGGATGTTTTGTATTTTTAAAATATTTTTATTGATTTCAGAGAGGAAGAGAGAGATAGAAATATCAATGATGAGAGAGAATCATTGATTGGCTGCCTCCTGCATGCCCCCTACTGGGGATCGAGCCCACAACCTGGACATGTGCCCTTGACTGGAATCAAACCCAGGACCCTTCAGTCATCATTGATGTTTCTCTCTCCCCCTCTCCCTTCTTCTCTGAAATCAATAAAAATATATTTTTTCAAAAAGGAATAAAAAGAAAGGGATCCCCAAATATCCAAAGCAATCCTGAGGAGAAAAAAAAAAGCTGGAGATATTTTGCTACCTGACTCAAATTATACTGCAGAGCTATGATAATCAAAACAGCATGATATTGGCAGAGAAACAGACACACAGATCAATGGAACAGAATAGAGAGCCCAGCTATAAAACCACATGTATATGGACAGATAATTTTTGCGAAGGAGCCAGAAATACACAATGGAGTAAAGATAGTCTCTTCAGTAAATGGTGCTGGGAAAACTGGAAAACCACATGCAAAAGAATGAAACCTTATTACAGTTTCTCACCCTGTGCAACAATTAATTCAAAATGGATCAAAGACCTAAATATAAGACCTGAAACAATAAGTGACACAGAAGAAAATATAAGTACAAACTTAGGGACTTTGGTCATGGAGAAAACTTTATGAACTTGACCTCGAAGGCAAAGGAAGTAAAGGCAAAAATAAATGAATGGAACTGTATCAAACTAAACAGTTCTGCACAGCAAAAGAAACTGGCAGCAAAACAAAGAGGCAACCATCCAGATGGGAGATGATATTTGCAAACAATAGCTCCTACATAGGTTTAATTTCCAAAATATATAAAGAACTCATAAAATGCAACACCAAACGAACAACCCAATCAAAAAGTGGGCAGAAGACCTGAAAATACACCTCCCCCAGAATACATACAAATAGCCAATAGATATATGAAAAGAAGTTCAACCTCACTGGCAATTAGGGAAATACGATCAAAACTGCAATGAGATACCCCCTCACACCTGTTAAGAGTGTCCATTAGTGCCCTACTGGTTTGGCTCAGTGGATAGAGCGTCGGCCTGCGGACTCAGGGGTCCCAGGATCGATTCCGGTCAAGGGTATGTACCTTGGTTGCGGGCAGATACCCAGTGGGGAGTGTGCAGGAGGCAGCTGATCGATGTTTCTCTCATCGATGTTTCTAACTATCCCTCTCCCTTCCTCTCTGTAAAGAATCAACAAAATATATTTTTTTAAAAAAGAAGAGTGTCCATTAGCAACAAGACAAGCAATAACAAGTGGTGGAGAGGATGTGAAGTAAAGGGAACCCTCATTCACTGCTAGTGGGAACGCAGTCTGGTACAACCATTATGGAAAGACATCTGGCGAGTCCTCAAAAAATTAAAAATAGAGCTACCATATGACCCAGCAACGCCTCTTCTGGGTATATACCCCAAAACTCGAAAACATGTATTCGCAAAGGTATATGCACCCGTATGTTCATTGTAGCATTATTCACAAAGGCCAAGACATGGAAACAACCAGTGTCCCAAGACAGTGGACTGGTAAAGAAGATGTGGTACTTCTGAACAATGGAATACTGCTCAGCTATAAGAAAGGATGACATACTGCCATTTGCAACAACATGGATGGACCTTGAGAATATTTGGCTAAGTGAAATAAGTCAGTCAGAAAAAGCTAAAAACCACATGATTTCACTCATATGTGGAATATAAAATTGAAACTCCTGAACACAAACAGCAGTGTGGTAGTTTCCAGAGGGAAAGGGGGGTGGGGGTGAAAGGGGTCCTAATATATGGTGATGGGAGATGACTTGACTTTGGGTGATGGGCACATAGTGCAATATATGGATCTTGTAACACAGAAACCCACACCTGAAATCTGTATGATCGTATTAGCCAATGTCACCTCGATAAATTTAATAAAAAAGGGGAAAAAAGAGAAAGAGGGCCAATTCATTTAACTATGTATTTTTTGACCTAACATTCAACATAGTATCAATTCAACATTTAATCAATACAACACATTGGGATAGTTTACTTTCTTGAATACCTCACTCAAAAAGTGAAATCTATGCTCCCTCCAGAGTGTCCAGGGCTTGTGGTCTGCTCTCACCTGCCCTTGTGACTTCTTTACCCCAAACTCACCCTACACTCACCCCAGCTGCCCCCCAGCTTTGCTCAAACAAGCTCTCCCCCTGCCCCTGGGACCATAGCTCCTGGGGGGCCCTCTCCGGACCACTGTGCGTGGCGCTCTGCACTGAAGACAGTTGCTCTCTGCGTCAAGGTCACATCCTCAGACGCCTCACCAACCAGTCTCTGTCCCACCCATCACTCAATTATCCTCATGGTTCCTATCTCGTCTCTCTGTCACCTTCAACTGTCTGTCTGAGTCCATCTCAGAAGAACAGCTCCAGGAGGGCAGGGGCCTCCTGCCCTCCACCAGTACAGTGCCAGGCACTCAGGAGCCATTTAATAAATAAATACCTGTAGATAAAGAACCAGGAACTTCGGAAATCAGAGGGCTGGGAACACCCGGAGACAAGTCGGGTAAGGGCTGGAGATCAGTGTTAGAATGTACCTGGCGGACACCCCTTCTCTGGGAGGCTGGCAAGCAATCCTTGTGGGGCAGCTGGTTGCTGGTGAATTCTGTCCGGCTCTGTGATTGGGCGTGAGGCACCTGGGATCTGTGGGGACAAAGCAGGGATAGGCATCAGTGGCTTCCTGACTCTCCTCCCGCCCCGGACCCCTCTCACATTCTCGTCACCCCAACTACCTAAAGCAAAAAGAACTGGGACCTTTCTTCCAGCCCTATCCTAATTCTTCTGTTTCATGTTTGTCCCTTAGCCTTTGGGACTAGCAAGTAACTCACGCCTGAAAGAGTTTCCAGTATTCTTTTATCTTATACTAAAACAAAATATATTTATTCCACATGTGCAAAGTTAATCATAAATGGTAAGCACCATTGCAACCACATCAGTAAATCCTCAAAACACTTCAATTCAATGATAGAAATGGTTAGAATAGATGAAGAACAAGACCCAAATACATACTGTCTATTAGAGATGCCATTTAAGAAAGCAAGACACCGATATATTGAATGCAAAGGGATGGAAGAAAGATATATAACATACAAATACTAAGCCTAAGAAAACTGCTGTGCTGTCTTAATATCAGATGAAGTTGGTTTAAGACAAATAGCATTACCACAGGTAAAGAAGGACCTTTTGCTGTGTGAAAGGGTTAATTCCTCAGAGTCATAATAATTATAAATGTATATGTGCCCAACAAAAAAGCTTCAAAACACATGAAGCAAAAATGGAAAGAGTTAAAATGAATGTAACACCCTTTTCTCAGCAACTAATGGAATGATCTGATGAAAACAGTAAAGAAAGATTTGAACACTCAATCACCTTGACTTAATTGACAATCACATAACAGATGTGCAGCATCTACAGAAGACACATTCTTTTCTGGTGAACATGGTACTTTTTGAGTCCAAATAAACTTAAAAGAAGTGAGATTATCTATATATATAAAAGCCTAATATGAAAATTGTGCCCTGGGGAGTTCAATCAGGAGATCGGGAGTTCAATCGATCACTATAACGTGCGCTGACCACCAGGGGGCGGCACAGAACGAAGGAAGGCCCCAGCCGGCAGCCAGAAGGAAGGCCCCAAATGGCCCTGATCGCCAACCAGTCCGAGGGACCAGGCCTCTAGTATCATGTATATTCTCTGATCTTGATGATAATACATTGGAAATCAATAACAATATCTACAAAGGCCTCAATAACAATATCTACAAAGGCCTCCAATGTAATTAAAACCACAATGAAAACAAAAAAAAAATCACAGACATTGACATTTCAATTTTTCATTTTTATTATTATTTTGTTAGCTTTTTTTTTTTTTTGCTTTTTTCTGTTTCCCCTTTTTTGTTTGTTGCTTTTTTTTCTTTTTTCTTTGTTCTCCTTTTTTTCTTTGTTCTCCTTTTTTTGTTTGTTTGTTTGTTCCTTAATTATCTACTTCTTTTCACATTATTTTTTCAACCACGTGAACAGCAGACACATGAGTGGCACACTCTTGTCCAGGGAGTATCAGCCCCATGAGCAGCCTGCCTTGAGCCTAAGAGCAGCAGCCTCATGTGGCCTGCCCCTGTCCAAGGAGCAGCAGCTGTGTGAGTGGCCCACTTCCCTGTCCGAGGAGCAGCAACCACGCGAGCAGTCCGACCTGTCCGAGGAGCAGCAGCCGCATGAGCAGTCTTCTTACGTCTGAGGAGCGGCAGCACTGTGCAGCCTGCCCCCATCCGAGGAGCAGCAGCTGTGCACAGTCTGCACCCTGCACTAGTCCGAGGAGCAGCAGCTGCACAAGCATCTTGCCCTCGCCCAAGCAGCAGCAGCCGCACGAGCAGCCTGCCCAATCCGAGGAACAGCAGCTGTGTGAGCAGCCCGCCCCCATCCGAGGAGCAGCAGTTCTGTGAACAGCCCGGCCCCATTCGAGGAGCAGCAGGAGCCCACCCCAGTCAGAGGAGCAGCAGCCACACGAGCAGACCACCCATATTCAAGGAGCGGCAGCCCTACGCAGCACGCACCGGTCCGAGGAGCAGAGCCACAACACCCTGCACCTGTCCAAGGAGCAGCAGCCGGGTGAGTGGCTCGTCCCCATCTGAGGAGGAGCAGCCATGCGTGCAGCTCACTCCCGTCCAAAGGGCAGCAGCCTCGCAAGCAGCCCACCCCCGTCCGAGGAGCAGCAGACTTACAATCAACCTGTCCAAGCCCTAGGAGCAGTAGCCCCACAAGCAGCCCACCACATCAGAGGAACAACAGCAGCGTGCAGCCAGCTGCCATTCAAGGATCAGCAGCCACGTGAGCAGTCCGCCCCAGTTCAAGGAGTAGCAGCTGCGTGTGTAGCCCGCCCCCATCCAAGGAACAGCACCCACCAGAGGAGCTGCTGCCAACTGAGGAGCATCTGCTACCATAACCGCCCGAGGAGCAACCACAGCCCGAGGAGCCACTGCCACCCAAGGAGCAGTCCCTGAAAGACTCAACATCTAGATATGTTGGTGAGATCAAACATGGGTAGACAAAGAAACCCCCAAAGGAAAGAAAAGGAGGACTCGCCAGAAAAGCAGCTAAGTGAAACAGAGGCATGCAGCATGACAGAAAAAGAATTCAGATTAAGGGTCCTAGAATGCATAAACCGGATGGAGGAAAAAATCAACAACTTATGGAAGAATCAAGAAGAAACGGATGAAAAAATCAGTAACTTATGTAAGAATCAAAAAGAAACAGATGAAAAAATCAATAACTTATGTAAGAAACAAGAAGAAATGAACAGTAGACTAGGAGAAGCGGAGGACCGAATTAGTGAATTAGAAGACAGGGAAGCAAAACACACCCGAATTAGTGAATTAGAAGACAGGGAAGCAAAACACACCCAAACTGAACTGCAATTGGAGAAAAAAATTAAAAGACAGGAGGAGAGCCTAAGGGAGCTATGGGACAACATGAAATGAAACAACATACAAATAATAGGGGTGCCAGAACAAAAGAAAGAGGAACAAGGGTTAGAAAACCTATTTGAAGAAATAATATCAGAAAAATTCCCTGAGGTGGGGAAGAAAAAAGTCACACAAGCACAGAGAGTCCCAAACAAGGTGAACCCCAAAAGACCCACACCAAGACACATCATAATTACCATGGCAAATGTTCAGGACAAAGAAAGAATCTTACAGGCTGCAAGAGAGAGACAGAAAGTTACATACAAGGAATCTCCCATTAGATTATCAAATGATTTCTCAACAGAAACACATCAGGCCAGAAAAGAATGGATGGATATTTACAAAGTGATGCAAAGCAAAGTACTGCATCCAAGAATACACTATCCAGCAAGGCTATCATTCAAAATTGAAGGGGAAATAAGAAGCTTCACAGACAAAAAAAGGCTAAGGGAGTTTATCACCACCAACCAGCAATGCAAGAAATGCTAAAGGGACTGGTGTAAAGAGAAGAAATAAAAAGCTCAGAAAGAAAACAGGCACAAAAAATAGAAATGGCTACAAACAAGTACCTTTCAATAATAACTTTAAACGTAAATGGACTAAATGCTCCAATCAAAAGACACCGAGTGGCTGAATGGATAAAAAAACATAACCCATACATTTGCTGTCTACAAGAGACCCACCTCAGAATAAGGGACTCACACAGACTGAAAGTGAAGGGATGGAAAATATCTTTCAGGCAAATGGAAATGAAAAAAAAAGCTGGGGCAGCAATACTTATATCAGACAATATAGACCTCAAAGTGAAGGCCATAACAAGAGATAAGGAAGGCCACTTCATAATACTAAAGGGATCAATACTACAAGAGGATATAACCCTGATAAACATATATGCACCCAATGCAGGAGCACCCAAATACATAAAAAAACTCCTGGAAGATATCAAGGGAGAGATCGACAACAATACAATCATAGTAGGGGACTTTAATACACCACTGACATCACTGGATAAATCCTCTAGACAAAAAATCGGCAAAGAAACAGCAATCCTAAATGACTCACTAGATCAGATGGACTTAATTGACATCTTCAGAACATTTCACCCCAAAGCCATGGAATATATGTTCTTCTCAAGTGCTCATGGGACATTTTCAAATATAGACCACATATTGGGTCACAAACAAAGTCTCCCCAAATTCAAGAAGATTGAAATGATACCAAGCATCTTCTCAGACCACAAGGGCATAATATTAGAAATAAACTATAATAAAAACAACCCAAAATACTCGAACACTTGGAAACTGAATAGCATGTTATTAAATATTGATTGGGTTACCAATGAGATCAAAGAAGAAATTAAAAACACCCTGGAAACTAATGACAATGAAAACACAACAATCCAAAACCTATGGGACACAAGGAAAGCAGTCCTGAGAGGGAAGTTTATAGCTCTACAGGCCTATCTCAACAAACAAGAAAAAATGGTAGTAAATCATCTAAATCTACATCTCAAAGAATTAGAAAGAGAGCAACAAGAAAAGCCCAGAGTGAGCAGAAGGAAGGAGATAATAAAGATTAGAGCAGAAATAAATGACATAGAGACCAAAGAAACAATACAGAAAATCAATGAAACCAAGAGCTGGTTCTTTGAAAGGATAAACAAGATTGATGAACCTCTAGCCAGGCTCACCAAGAAGCAAAGCCACTGTTCTCAAAACTGCCTGGTACTGGCACAAGAAAAGACATATAGATCAATGGAATAGAATAGAAAACCCAGAAATCGACCTGAACCAATATGCTCAATTAATATTTGACAAAGGAGGCAAGAACATACAATGGAGTCAAGATAGTCTCTTCAATAAATGGTGTTGGGAAAATTGGACAGATATATGCAAGAAAATGAAACTAGACCACCAACTTACACCATACACAAAAATAAACTCAAAATGGATAAAGGACTTAAATGTGCGATGGGAAACCATAAAAATACTAGAAGAATCCAAAGGCAACAAAATCTCAGACATGTGCCGAAGCAATTTCTTCATCGATACAGCTCCTAGGGCATTGGATACTAAAGAGAAAATAAACAAATGGGACTACATCAAAATAAAAAGCTTCTGCACAGCAAAAGAAACCATCAACAAAACAACAAGAAAGCCCACTGCATGGGAGAACATATTTGCCAATGTTATCACCGATAAGGGTTTAATCTCCAACATTTATAGGGAACTCATACAACTTAACAAAAGGAAGATAATCCAATCAAAAAATGGGCAAAGGACCTAAGTAGACACTTTTCGAAAGAGGACATTCAGAAAGACAAGAGACATATGAAAACATGCTCAAAGTCACTAATCATCTGATAAATGCAAATCAAAACAACAATGAGGTACCATCTCACACCTGTCAGAATGGCTACCATCAACAAATCAACAAAGGACAAGTGCTGGCGAGGATGTGGAGAAAAGGAACACTCGTGCACTGCTGGTGGGAATGCAGACTGGTGCAGCCACTATGGAAGACAGTATGGAGTTTCCTCAAAAAACTAAAAATGGAACTCCCATTTGACCCTGTGATACCACTTCTAGGAATATATCCCAAGAAAACAGAAACACCAATCAGAAAGGATATATGCACCCCTATGTTCATAGCAGCACAATTCACCATAGCTAAGATCTGGAAACAGCCTAAGTGCCCATCAGTAGATGAATGGATTAGAAAACTGTGGTAAATCTACACAATGGAATACTATGCTGCTGTAAAAAAGAAGGAATTCTTACCATTTGCAACAGCATGGATGGAACTGAAGAGCATTATGCTAAGTGAAATAAGCCAGTCAGAGAAAGATAAATACCACATGATCTCACTCATTTGTGGAATATAGAGAACAACATAAACTGATGAACAGGGACAGATCCAAAGACACAGAAGCAGCAATCAGACTATTAATCCCCAGAGGGAAAGTAGGGGAGAGTGGGGGTAAGGGGAAGAGATCAACCAAAGGACTTGTATGCATGCATATAAACCAAACCAATGGACATGGACAACAGGGGGATGAGAGCATGAGTGGGGGGGGGGAAGGATGGGGGTTAATGAGGGGGGGGGATGAGGACACATTTGTAATTCCTTAACTAATAAAGAATTTAAAGATTAAAAAAAAATAAGATTACCATATGACCCAGCAATTCCACTTCAGGGTATATAAACAAAAGAATGCTGGGCTGAGAGGAGGGAACTGAAAGTTATTTAATGGATATAGAGTTTCAGTTTTGTAAAATGAAAGTAGTTCTCGAGATTGGTTTCACAGCAATGTGAATGTAGTTAACACTACTTAATTATGCTATAAAAAGTAGTTAAGATGGTGCATGTTAGGTGTTATATATTTTACCACAATTTTCAAAAAAGTAAATGTGCCTCACAAGCTGTCCTTAAAGGAACCTGTCAAAGTCCCACTAAATACCAAAGTCCTAGAAAAGTGACCATGTCGCGATTTGCATCACAATTTCTAAGCTATAAATGACACAAGAATTGAAGGAATTTGAATGGAATTTGCAAATGAGTAGTACATTATTGATGTTAATGTTCTGATTTGAAGATTGTTTATGTTATGGGGGAGCATGTTCTTGTTTGTAGAGAGCAGACAGTTAGCAACTGGTTTTCAGATGGTTCCGGAAGATTTTTGTATAGTTTTTGCAACTTTTCTGTAATTTTGAGAGTCTTTTAGAATATAAAGTTAAGAAAGTCAGAATAAAAGCTATTGTGGATTGTTGAGCTCAGCTCTACCGACTGTATCTCAACAAGATAGAATGCAGCCCTCTTCGCAGAAAAGCCTGTCACGCGTTTGATGACAGGTAAGCTCACCTGAGTCCCTTGGCCCTTCCTTTCCCAGGCCCCGCCTTCCCTGGTGCAGGCTCCTTTCTCTGCTCTCAGTGCTATGCCCTCCTGTGTTTACTGGCTCTGTCTCTCATCAGTTCTTTCCCTCGTCATTTTATTATGAAAATGTTTACACACGCAGTAAAATTTACAGACGTGTACAGTGAACACCCACAATGAAATGCATATTACTTAAGTGTACAGTCCAATGAATTTATTAATTCATACATGTGTGTAACCCAAATCCTCTGTCTAGATCATAGAACATAGCAGGCCCACAGAACACCCCCTCAGGCCTTTTCCTAGGTAATCCTAACCTGCAACACCTTCCCAAGAGGTGATCATTTTTTCCAGTATGGATTGAGCTTCAGTAAATGTTGAGCCTTTTCTGTGAATGACAATTAAGTCAAAGTGGTTGATAGTGTTCAGATTATACCGTTACTGAGTTGTTGTATTCATCTAATCTAATAGTTTTTATCAACTATTGAGGAAGGTTTGTTATAATTTTCATTAAATCCTGTAGATTTTTGCTTCATTTATTTTGAAGTTCTATTATTAGGTATATACATATTGATAATTATTCTGACTTCTTAATAAATTAATCCTTAAACACTACAAAAAGTCTATCTCTGGCAATATTCTTTGTCCTATTAAGATAGCTGGAGAAGTGTGTGTTTTCTTTAATATATTTTATTGATTTCAGAGAGGAAGGTGGAGGGAGAGATAGAAACATCAATGATGAGAGAGAATCACATACAAGAGAAGCACATACAAGAATCAACCAACGAATACATGAACGATGGGGCAACAAATCTCTCTCTCTCTCTCTCTCTCTCTCTCTCTCTCTCTCGTGCGCGCGCGCGCGCGCGTACTCACTCTCAAATCAATTAAAAATAAAAATAATTATTTTTAAAAAATCTTTAAGCCCTAGCGGGTGTGGCTCATTTGATTGGGCATCAGCCTATGCACTGAAAGGTTGCTGATTTGATTCCCAGTCAGGACAGATGCCCGGTTGCAGGCTTGATCCCCAGTATGGGATGTACAGGAGAGACAGCTGATTGATGTTTTACTTTCACATGGATGAAAGTAAAAATCAATTTAAAAATCAATTTAAAAATCTAAAAAAAAACTTCAAAAATTTTGGAGACTTACAACATAAGTACATTCAACACCATCCCACCATTCTTGTTGCTATTGGGTTAATATGTCCTAGGATTAACATGGATATAGTTTATAAACCTCCCAAATGATGTATAATTTTTTATAGTGTACAATTTCATAAAACTAAGGGGAAATAACAATCCTTTACATTGGCCACATTTTTTTTATATTTCCAATGATCTTTCTTCTTTCTTAAGATCCATGTTTCTATGGTCTTCATCTTGAAATCTTCATTTAGCATTTTGTATAGTCCAGGTCTACTTGTCACTGGAAAGGGATCAGGCAGGGACCACACCTCTTGGAATGTGTGGGTTCTTGACTTTGTGCAGGAAAGAATTCAAGGCATGAGTCGGGGTGAATTTGAGAGTATGTCTATTAAAGCGTGGGACAGTAACACAAAGGAAGTGTTTAGGATAGAGGAACCAAAAGCACAGGAATAGGATTGAGCCTAGGTGGAGCTGCTTTGTCTCTTTAGAAATGTGAGACAAGAGGAGGGCCCTCAGAGCTTATGAGAAAGTAAAAGTAGGTGCTCAAGGAAAGCGGGGTGGGGGGCTGCTCACAGGAGAGCACACACTGGGGCCTTTGTCCTAAGGATTTTTATCTGTTTTCTACAGGTGGCAATTTTAGGGGAGGTCTCAATCAGAATATTCATCAGCTTTTCAGGTATGTCTTTTAATCCTATATAATAAAAGCCTAAAATGCTAAGTGTCCAGTCGTCTGTTCAACCAATCAAAGCATAATATGCTAATAATATGCTAAGGCCACTCAACTGATCGCTATGACATGCACTGACCACCAGAGGGCAGACAGTCTACCAGTTGACCAGCTGCTATGATGTGCACTGACCACCAGGGGGCAGACATTCTGACCAGTAGGTTAGCTTGCTGCTGGGGTCTGGCAGATTGGGACTGAGCTAGATGGGCCGGACACACCCTGGAGCCATCCATGGTCCCTCCCCGGCTGACCAACCTCCTGCATCCCTCTCTGGCTCTGATCATGCACCAGTAGGGTCCCTTGGCCTGGCCTGAGCCCTCTCACAATCCAGGACCCCTCAGGTGATGTCAGAGACCCGGTTTCGGCCAGATCCCCGCAGGCCAGGCCAAGGGAGCCCACTGGTGCACAAATTCATGCACCAGGCCTCTAGTATGTTGATAAATCAAAATGAGCTTATAGTGGGATTTGGGATCATTTTCTGGTCAGCTTCACCTCTATCTTGGATTTTTCTGGCTCTAATTGTTTTTCTTTATTATTTATTCCCGACTTTGTCCATTCTTTTTTTATATATATATTTTATTGATTTCAGAGAGGAAGGGAGAAGGAGAGAGAGAGAGAAACATCAATGATGAGAGAGAATCATCGATCGGCTGCCTCCTATACGCCCCCTACTGGATATTGAGCCCACAACCTGGGCATGTACCTTTGACTGGAATTGAACCCAGGACTCTTCAGTCTCTAGGCCAATGCTATATCCACTGAGCGAAACCAGCTAAGGCGACTTTGTGCATTCTTGGGTTTGCCTGGCACTAATAGCACCAACTGGGTCTCTGTTATCTAACTCCCTGACCAGGGTAATTTAAGCTACTGGCTTTCTGTTTGGACAAATGTAAACTGCCTGCTCCTAAGTGCCTTTGGTTAGGGAGGATGGAGTCTTGTTTATTTCCTAAATGGTAAGCTCTCTTCTCCCCACTTACTCTTTGATTTTGTTTAATGACTGCCAGCTCTCAGGTTAGGAAACCTAGACTCCACATTAAATGCCTTTCCTTCCTCTTACCACCAAGCCCATCTAATCATCTGCCAGTGTTACTGTGATCCTCAGAGCCACACTTTCCTCTTTCAGGCTGATGCAATCTAATGCAATCTTACCACTTTCCTATTTCAGGGTGATGCAACCGAATCACACATGCTAAATGCTGCTCAGGCCATGTCTGTCTGAGCTCACACATATAGTCCACATTCCCCTGGGGAAACAATTACCTTTAAAAATGCTGGTTTGCCCTGGCCAGTTTGCTAAGTGGTTATAGCATCAGCTCAGGGACTGAAGGGTCATGGTTCAATTCTTGGTCAAGGGCGCATACCTCAGTTACAGGCTTAATCCCATGCCCTGGTCACAATGCATGCAGGAAGCAACCAGTCAATGTCTCTCTCTCTCTCTCAAATCGATGTTTCTCTCTTTCTCCCCCTCCTCTTCTTCTTTTTGACTCACCAGCATCCTAAATTACCTGCCTCCTTCTACCTTGCATGTCTATTCCCTAAATCATTAAGTTCTCAGGACAATGAGGTTCTGATCAGCATGAAATAATCTTAGGAACAAAGCCTCAGGTCTGTGCACCCCAGAGACAGAGTTTCTATCAAACTAGAGATAACATCTAGGCCTCAGTTGTGTTTCACCTCCAGGCCCAGAAAAGCAGCAAAACCAGATGAAGCAACGTCATGGCTGACATCAGGACCAGATGCACTGATCAACGACCGCCTCCCCTGCACCAATCGATTAGTAGACACCAGGACCCCCAACTCCTTTAGTCACCATGACTAATGATTTCCTCCTATACAACCCATCCCCTGGAAGCCACTGGAGAGCCAGGTCTTTGAGCATTAGCTCATCTGTGTCTCCAGGTGAGGGCCACTTCCTGAAAATAAACCCTTACTTTCTTTGCTGTAAACCAGTGGTTCCCAACCTTTTTTTCTGGCCATGCCCCACCTAAGCATCTCTAAAATCCTGATGCCCCCCTTTGACATACAATTCTTATTATCCAAAAAGTAAACTCTATTCACATGGAGGAAGCCTAAAAGGCCATTAACTTGGTCTAAACACGCTTCCAAAGAACATGGCATCCATGAAAGAGAAAAATAAAACAAAAGGACAGTTGAAGTACTGAGGAAGAAATCACTAAGAAATTGTTTAAAAATAATAATAATATGAAGGGATATAAAAAATAGCAAAGAAAGTTTCAAAACATATACTAGGGAACTGAAATGCACAAATATGTCACAATATATAGTTATATACTGTATATAAGGCCCTTAGAACCATAATGTAAAAAAATCAGTTAATAACTCATTCTCGAATTGCCCCCCTTAAAAATCAAATTGCCCTCCTGTGAGGCATGTGCCCCACACTGGGAACCGCTGCTGGAAACTCTTGTTCGTGTCTCGTTGGGCTTTGATGCGTGCAGGCAAACAGACCCCTTTAATGTGGCAACATAACCAGCCTTTTCAAGATCCCCCCAGCAATGGGGCTCTGAGGTACTACAGGGACTTTCCCAATCCTTCCTCTTAATCAGCTTGGAGAGATTTCTCTTCAAATTGGCACTGGTGCTGCACTTGTTGCTCAACCCACTGTCATAAAACGGCCCTGCCTTGAAGTACTAAACCAGTTCAAACAGTGGAGATTTCAAATAAACTCAACAGGCTCATATCTCCGAACCTATTCCTTTTGTTTCTGTCCTTTAAGAGGCTCTCATTGTTGATCCTTTTGTAGTTCGTAAGCGTGATGATTGGGTGGTTCACGCTCTTGTGTGAGATGTGCCTCCCACAAACCTGAGACAACTTACAGTAAGCCCCACGCTGACTCACTCTGTCACTGTGATTTTTTACTTCCTGGTGAGTTCATACAGCCGAGTGTGGCCCACTTTTTCCCTGTAACGTTTCTAAAAAGACAAAGCGGCCCCACCTAGGCTCTCGCCTGTTGCTTCTTCTATCCTCAGCCCTTCCTGCGTTTCACTGTCCCCAGCTGCAATCAATGTACTCCCCAAATCAGCTGGACTCAAATTGTGAAATCTTCCCTGCACTAAGAACCCATGCACTACCAGCGCCGGAGGCCTGCTCCCCGTTTGGTAACATGATTATTCTGTGCACTAGTCCTTGTAACACTCCTATCTGACCTGTGAGAAAGCCAAAGGGATGAGCGTGGACATTTGTCCAGGACCTCTGAGCAATAAACCACATTGTTATCCCTTGACACCCGCTTGTTCTTAACCCTCATCTGCTGCTAGCGTCTATCCCAACTGGAACCAAATTCTTCACAATTGATGTGCGTAGTGCATTCTTTACTATGCCAGCTGATGGAGATGGCCAACACCTTTCTGCCTTTACTTGGGAAGGAAAACACTCCACCTGGACAGCCCTTCTTATTGTCATAAATTCTGAAGACTGATTTAAATTATATCATTTTCCCTAAAGGTTTCATCTTATTGCAATTTGTGAATGATTTACTTCTTTGCTCCTCATCCATCTGTTAGAACTTTTGGCCTTAAAGGAACATAAGGTCTCTAAAGAAAAATTATAATTCGTCCCAACTCAGGTTCACAATTCGTCCCAACTCAGGTTCAATATTTGAGACATCTGGCTCCCCTGGAAGCCACTGGAGAGCCAGGTCTTTGAACATTAGCTCATCTGTGTCTCCAAGTGAGGGCCACTTCCTGAAAATAAACCCTTACTTTCTTTGCTGTAAACCAGTGGTTCCCAACCTTTTTTTTTTTTTTTTTTTTTGGCCATGCCCCATCTAAGCATCTCTAAAGGTGGGGCATGGCCCACCTTTAACAGGCAACAGGTGCAGAACGTAATAACAAGAAGAATTCAAAAGAGAATTAGGACAACATAACAACTGAGTCTACATGAATTTAAACTAGGAGCTCAGACCTGCAGATAATGAAACAGAGACCATTATTATCTTGGATTGATCAAAGTTCTTTTTTTAAAAAATTGACTTTTAGAGAGAAAGGAAGAGAGAGAGAGAAACATCGATCTGGAAGAGAAAAACACTGACCACCATTTATTACGTTCACTCCTACAGAAGGCACCAGACCCTGACGGGAACGTCCCTCAGTCTGATGACCTGAAACTGCAGCTGTCAAATGCACTACATACACCAAGTTTCCCAAGACGCAAAATTAAGTGTCAATTGCAAGGTTTTCTTGGGCTAATAAGCTATTGCTGAAATTAGATCCCAAATCTCTCTCTTATGACAAAACCTCTAAATGTCTTACTAAAGAACAACAATCCTGATCCAATTTTATGGGAGAAACAGGGTGAAATAGCCTTTAAAGGCTTAAAGGAGAGTTTAATAAACCCCCCTGCTCTTGGGCATCCTAACTATCAGATTCCCTTTTTCATTTTTTTTTAAATCCTCATTCAAGGATATATTTTTATTGATTTTTAGGGAGAGGGAAAGAGAGGAGAGAGAGAGAGAGAGAGAGAGAGAGAGAGAGAGAGAGAGAGAGAAACATCCATGCCTCCTGTACCTGCATCGATTGGGGATCAAACCTACAACCCAGGTATGTGCCCTGACCAGGAATGGAACCCATAACCTTTTTTTGGTGCATGGGACCATGCTCCAACCAACTAAGCTACCCAGCCAGGGCCCCTTATCACTTTTGTGCATGAGAAGGATGGGGGATACCCTTGGGTTACTCACTCAAAAACATGGGGGTCACCACAGACCCCTAGGATACTATATAGTCAGCAGTGACTATAGTATGGCCCCAGTGGCTCAGGGAAACCGTATTATTAAGATTCTATGGCATTCTAGACTTGACGTTCTGGAAGGTAAACGAAACCACCCTGCTGACATTTCTGCTAAGAATGCTGCCCTTAAAGGTATCAGCAGCAGTCCAACCTCTGTCATGGTCCAAAGAGATGATTCCCCAGTTGAAAACTTAGAAAAACTGGCCAGAGAATCCCAACAACTGGCTTGAAAAAAAGTAAAAACACGATTGGAAATACAACAATTGCTGGTTTAATAGGAAGAGAAAGCTCTGGTTCGAGCCAAATAACAACCCAGTCCTACCAGGAACTCTAAAATGTTTGCTCCTGACCACTCTCCATGCATTAAACCATTGGTCCACTGACAAAATGATAGCATTCATGAATAAATATTGGTGGGGAGATATTAACAAGGCCGCAAAAAGTGCCCACCTCAAGTGTCAAACACAGCCCAGGGAAGCCTATTAAATTTGCCTAATGGACCTTTTGTGGTTTGGCAAATAGATTTCATACAGCTTTCCCATCTCATGGATATAAATGAGTTTTAGTCATGATACCTATGTTTTCTCACTGGACTGAAGCTTTCCCTTGCAGACAAGCAAATGCCTTTGCAGTGCTCAAGTCCTGTTAGAGAAGAGTGTTCCTGCTTGGGGGACTCCTCTTGAACTTCAATGATCAAAGAACCCATTTCATTGGTCAAGTGCTACAACACGTCTGTGCTCTTTGGCTGGTTCCACAACATTTTCACTGTGATTACCATCCTCAATTCTCAGGTTTAGTTGAACGTACTAATGACATTATTACGGTTCAATTGGCAGCCCTGAAGGTGTGGCTCAGTTGGTTGAGTGTCGTCCCATACACTGAGAGATCGCTGGTTCAATTCGAGATCAGTGCACATGCCCAGGTTGTAGGCCAGCAGTGGGCAAACTAGGGCCCGTGGGCCAGATCCGGCCCGTTTGAAATGAATAAAACTAAAAAAAGAAAAAAAAGACCGTACCCTTTTGTGTAATGATGTTTACTTTGAATTTATATTAGTTCACACAAACACTCCATCCATGCTTTTGTTACGGCCCTCTGGTCCAGTTTAAGAACCCATTGTGGCCCTCGAGTCAAAAAGTTTGCCCACCCCTGTTGTAGGCTCAATCCTCATTTAAAAAAAAAAAAAAAATCCTATCTTTAAAAACAAACAAAAAAAAAGATTCAATTGGCAGAACTTGAAGAAACTCTTCAAATACCTTAGCCGAAAGCATTGCCACTAGTCATTTTAAATCTTGGGTCCACCCCTTTTGGGACTCATAAGCTTTCTCCTTTCGAGATAATTACAGGACACCCCATGCGTTTGGCTGCTACTTCTTTTGATCCACAGTTGGTAAAGGAAATATATTTCAATATAAAGGAAACCTATTTCAATATAAAGGAAACATATTTCAATATTGTAAAGACTTAATTGCTTCTATTGAAAATAATCATTTCCTTGGAGGACAATCTTTTCACAGTCCCTCCAAGGGAATGAACAACTCAAAATCCACACTCTACAACTTAGAGATTTTTTTTTTTTTCTGAAAAAGACATCTCATAAAAGATTCCCTCCAGCCTTGCTGAAAGGGCCCTTACCAAGTACTGTTGACTAAGCTGTGTGCTGCTAAACTCCAGGAAGTAGAGTGGGTACAGGATTCATACCTAAAGAAGGCACCAGACCTTGACAGGAACGTCCCTCAGTCAGATGACCAGAAACTGCAGCTGTCAAAAATTAACTCAGGTGACTTCTGAAGGAAACATATTACCAGAAGGACTGAATCTGGCCTAGACAATGCTTTTCTTACTATTAATTCTTACTAAACGTTTCTCTTTTCCTTGGAAGGAACATGTCCTTGTTTCCATTTCCTATGCTATTGTGGAAAGGAGGCGGGGGGGGGGGGGGGAACGGGGGGAGGATTAAAAAAAAAAAAAAGACCCAGGGGCTTGGCTCAGTGGTTGATGGCTCAGTGGCTGAGCGTTGACCTATGAACCAGGAGGTTGTGGGCTCCGTCCCTGGTGTCGGGTGTACAGGAGGCAGCTGTCCTTTATACCAAAAGATGGTGGGTTTAATTCCCAGACATGAACAGGAGGCAAGGAATCGATGTTTTTCTTCCAGATGGATGTTTCTCTCTCTCCCTTCCTTTCTCTCTAAAAATCAATTTAAAAAAAAAAAGAACTTTGATCAATCCAAGATAATAATGGTCTGTGTTTCATTATCTGCAGGTCTGAGCTCCTAGTTTAAATTGATGTAGACTCTGTTGTTATGCTGTCCTAATTCTCTTTTGAATTCTTCTTGTTTGTTATTACGCTCTGCACCTGTTCCCTGTTACCCCTGGACTGAACCCACGCACTTCCTCTCTGACGGAAGAGGCAACACCCAGGAGAGGTCCTTCCCGACATCGAGGGGCAAAAAAACTGCTGAAGTTGGAAGACCTGACTGTTGATCAGCGATGCTTTCAGAGAATGTTCTCGATCAACACGGGGGAACTGGTAAAAACTGACGGGAACCTTAAGAAAGCCTAATCAGTCCGATACGTTTAGGGAGGAGCTAGGGCTAATGACAGTTCTCACACTCTACAGTAATCGCGAGAGGAGGCAGGGACCTTACTGTAAAAAAAACTCTGTTAGTAACAGAGCTCTACAGTTCTCACTTCCCTTTCTCTTAACTTCCGTTTGCCATCTTAGCACAAGCCAGAGTGTGCTTGCGGCCATTTCATGTTTTTCAAATACGCCTAGTCGCAAGTAGTTAATGAATCTAGCTCTCAAATAAGGCAAATGTAGCCCAGGCATAAAATTTAAAAGAAAATATCAGGAGATCATATTATTTAGCAGTTTTCTTAACTGTGGCCCGAACACAACAAAAGCAAATATTCCCCAAAAAGTAAAGGTCCAAGGTGGCTGCTATTATAAAGGAAATCAGGCAAAAGAATAATAAAATTGTTTCCTTCCGACTCACTTTCTTCCTGTGTACAGTAGGGAAAACCATCCCTATCTCCCAGGTTTTAGAAAAATGATAGGGAATAATGGCAGCACAGTGCCCAGCTGAGTGCAGCACCCAAGCTGCCCAAAGCTACTCAGTGCACATTCCTGCCGCCCACTCCCCACCCTTACCTTGAAGGTGTTGCCAGGCTTCTCTGCCAGCCCTGGCAAAGGGAATGTGGTCCAAGACGGGGACTGAGGCCTCGGTGTTCCCCCAGAGGGACGGCTGAAAGCATCTGGACGCACCTGTGCCCCTGCAGCGCCACCACTGCATCACTTGACGTCTGGCCACTCTGCACTCCTCCCCCCTCAAGGAGCTGTTACCAAGGTGCCCATGCAAACAGGTGCAGCCACTGCTGGGTGGAAACCATGTGCCCTCTGGCCCTCCCAGCACCAGAACACTGACACCAACCCTGAGGACGTGGTTTGAGCTCCCACAGTCTCCCACAGAAAGGTGGCCATTCCAGCAAGTGCAGAGCAAGGACCTGGAGGCAGGGAAGTGCTCAGCACTGGGCCTCATCTGATGTCATCCTTCCAACAGACCAAGGGCATGGGCTCCTCTCACTACAGGCAGGGCTGGGAGCATAACTGGCCTCAGGTGACACAGTTCAAGTGCACAGCTGGGATTCCAGTCCCCCTGCCACCTTCCCCTGCTGTGTAATCTGGGTCTCTTGGTCTTCATTCCCAGGCTCAGATGTCTCCTGGATCCTTGGAAATCTCTATTAGCAACAAGGAAGCAAAAACCACTACAGGCGGGTCCAAGCAGCTTGGGCAGTGGGAGAAGCAGCATCAGGCCCGGAAGCCCAGGCTCCAGCAAGCTGCAAGCTTAGGTCCCAACAAGGCATTTCTTTTGAGCCCCCAGCAAGGGAAAAAAAAAACAAAAAAAAAAAAACCACACACACACACACACACACACACACACACACACACACACACACACGCCATCCTATGCCCGCCCCCCACCACCACTACCACAATGCCCAAGAGGAAGGCCAGCTCTGCCCAGGGGGCTGCGAAGGAGGAGCCCAAGAGGTTGGGGAGGTTGTCAACCTCGCCAGCTCCTAAATCTGCAGACAAAAGTGCAAACAGAAGGGAAAGGGGGCGCAAACATAAAACAGGCCGAAGCAGCCCACCAGGAACCTAAAGATCTACCTGCGGAAACGAGGAGGGTCCAGCTTCAGAGGAGGCAGGAGAAAGAGAGGCCAAGTCTGATTAATGTCAAATGCCATGTCTATCCGTGGTCCCTGCCTCCCTGCTTGTACAATCCAGAGGAATGTTTTTATCATCCATTTTGTAAATGCAAACTTTTTAGTCGTTCTAGAACAGCGGTTCTCAACCTGTGGGTCGTGACCCCTTTGGCGGTCGAATGACACTTTCACAGGGGTCGCCTAAGACCATCCTTCATATCAGATATTTACATTACGATTCATAACAGTAGCAACATTACAGTTAAGAAGTAGTAACGAAAATAATTTTATGGTTGGGTCACAACATGAGGAACTGTATTTAAAGGGCCAAAAGGTTGAAAACCATTGCTCTAGAAAGATTTTTAGGAATGAGGGAATTCCATCACATCCCATTTTTCTTATGGAAAAGTGGAAATCCTTTTTTCTTTTTTTTTTAAAGAGGTGAAATCATTTGCTGGTTGTTTAATTTTTTGGTATAACCAGAAAATAGTGGGATGTTGACTATGGGAGGCGTTGGTTGTTCTGCATGTCAGCTTAACATGCCATAGATGGGGTTGTTATTATATCCTACTAGAGGCCCAGTGCACAAAAATTTGTGCACTCGGGGTGGGGGGTTCCTCAGCCCGGCCTGTACCCTCTCACAGTCTGGGACCCCTCGGGTGATGACCACCTGCTGGCTTAGGCCTGCTCCTCGGGGATTGGGCCTAAGCTGGCAATCAGAAATCCCTCTGGCAGCCCGGTAGCCCTCGGGGGATGTCCACTTGCCAGTGGGGAGCAGGTCTAAGCTGCAGTCGGACATCCTTAGCGCTGCTGAGGAGGTGGGAGAGGCTCCCACCACCACCTCTGTACTGGCAGCCATCAGCCTGGCTTGTGGGTGAGCAGAGCTCCTCCATGTGGGAGCTCACTGACCAACAGAGGGCAGCTCCTGCATAGAGCGTCTGGTCCCTGGTGGTCATTGTGTGTCATAGTGACCAGTCATTCCCAGTCTTTCTGCTGTTAGGGTCAGTTTGCATATTATCCTTTTACTATATAGGATAGAGGCCTGGTGCATGGGTGGGGGCCAGCTGGCTTGCCCTGAAGGGTGTCCCGGATCAGGGTGGGGGTCCCCACTGGGGTGCCTGGCCAGTCTGAATAAGGGGCTGAGGGCTGTTTTCAGGCTGGCCAAGCTGGCGACTGAAGCTCCCAGCCTCTCCTTTTTTTCTTTTTTTTTTTATTCTGGGATTTATTTACCTTCTATAATTGAAACTTTGTTGCTGCTCCAGCTCCCAGGCCACGGCCTGCTGAAAGCAGGCATCTGGGGTTTGTTTAGCTTCTATAATTGTAACTTTGTTGCTTAGAGTGGAGCTCAGAGCCCGGCCTCAGCAGGGAGGAAGCTTGGCTTCCTCCATCAGTGGAGCAAGCAAGCCTCCTGCTTGCTTCAGCTGCATGGCTGCCGGCCGCCATCTTGGTTGGGTTAATTTGCATATCCTGCTGATTAGCCAATGGGAAGGGTAGCGGAAGTATGGTTAATTACCATGTTTGTCTATTATTAGATTAGATAATACAAAGCATACTAAATGGCAATTTGGAGCCAGTCGTGCATTTACTATGTCCTGAACATTTTCAATCACTTCTGTTCCCGTGTTATTGGTAGAAGTGTTTCCTAAAGAAAACCACTCCTTGATCTTGGCTCTCCCTGTCAGAATTTTGTGCATCTGTGACATTGTTGGTGTGGTAATCCAGTTTTCCTAGTAACTTTATGGGCAGTGAAAGACTGAAAATTTGATTATGTAGCATATATGACATTACGTTGATGGGACGGATATAACAGGGTATCAACATTTGAAGATCTTGGTACTTGATACTCTACTAAGAAATAGCCCCACATTTGAAGCCGGGAGTCACTGGAATAACTTCAGAAAAGAAGCACAACGACATGACTTTACATTTGTGGTATGTATGTTAAGAATTGTGTATGAATTGAAATATCCGTATACTTATCCTAAAACAAGCTAAAATCTCAATTATGAAAGAAAAATACAAAACACACACACAACAAAATGGTATTCCGTTTTCTACAAAGAATTAAAATTCAGTGTGGCAAGGCTGTAGGGAAACAGAAAAACTGTGGACTCTTGGTTTAAGTGAAAAATGTATCAGCCCTTCTGGAGAACAACCTGTCATTACCTAAACGAAAATATAAAATTAACCCCCTGACAAAGCAAGTTCACTTCTGAGGATTTGTGCCATACACAGGGACATGCAGGCCAGACAACCAGCCAGCAAGCTAACACCATGCTTTTGGAATTAGCAAAATCATAAACAGGGTGTTATAGTAATCATTATGGTACTTAATGTTAGGACCTTAGAATGTAAGACTTAAAGCATGGGTTACATGCTTTAAGCAGCATTTGGCCGGTTACATGCTTTAAGTCTTACATTCTAAGGTCCTAACATTAAGTACCATAATGATTATTATAACACCGGGTATCATCTAAAGCAGCGGTTCTCAACCTGTGGGTCGAATGACCCTTTCACAGGGGTCGCCTAAGACCATCGGAAAACACATACATAATTACATATTGTTTTTGTAATTAATCACTATGCTTTAATTGTGTTCAATTTGTAACAATAAAAACACATCCTGTATATCAGATATTTAAATACATTACGATTCATAACAGTAGCAAAATTACAGTTATGAAGTAGCAACGAAAATAATTTTATGGTTGGGGGTCACCACAACATGAGGAACTATATTAAAGGGTCGAGCGCGGCATTAGGAAGGTTGAGAACCACTGATCTAAACAGATATTCATAAGAGTTAAGAGCAAATTGCACTGGTCCCTCCCCCTCCCCCCGCGTCTGCTTTACCCACAATAAAGGTTGTGCTGGTGCTACACGGAGCTAGAGAAGTCTGCATGGACGGCATGGACCCCTAACCAGGACTCCTCCCGAGCTTCCCAGCATAGCAAGCGATCCTTCCTCATGAGCTTCACCACATAAAAGCGCAACAGGCCAAACCTGAGAGAAGCAGGAAAGGAGCTTGGGGTACCAGAGGCCTCGGGCTCCACTCCCCACACCGTCTCCTTCAGATGTTTTTACTTGGTTGACACAGGTTATGCCCACATGCCCCGGGAAACACACATTACTTTGTGATTATAGATATCGCTTCTCTGAATTTTGGATTCCTTTTTAAAATTAAAAACTAAACTTTCGCGATAGCTGTGATACATGGTTTGGCGTTAGTGTTACTTTTTTGAACGGAATGAACTGGACGTGCCCTGGGGCGGCGTTTTTCCCGGCCCCGCTCACACCTCTGGCTGCGCGCCCGCACCGCGCCAGGCGTGGACTGTAAGCAAGTGGAGTGTCGGGATTCAAAATTCGGATTTAAAATGCGGTGAAGTGCGAAGAAAAGCGGCTTTTGGCCGGCTGTCGGCCCACCGACCGGCCACAGCCAAGTCTTACAAGTGACAGATGAAAAGTTTGGAAAGGAAGCTCCGGGAGTTTCCTTGTACTGTCCCCCCAAAATGACCGACGCAGCAGCATGGGTTCTCGTCTCCGCTTCGAGGGGCGACCC